>NC_048223.1:102096941-102195990 GCF_002007445.2 Ailuropoda melanoleuca
GCGCCGGCGCGCGGCGGGCGGGGCGGGGCGGGCCGCGGGCTAGCGTGCTCGGAGCGGGGAGGACGCGCCAGGCCCCGGGGCAGCTCCAAGCCCGGCGGGCTCCTCGGCGGCGGCGGCGGCCAGGCCGGCTTCGATCGCGAACTGCCGGTGGCCGAGTTCTGCGCGCATTCCGCACTTCTCGACCCGGCGGTCCAACCTCTCGGCATGGCCGGCTCGCCTGAGCTGCAGAGCGTCCGGCTCTGCGCCCCCGAGACCAGGGGGTCCTCAGCCCCAGGCCCGAGAGGCGCGGCTCTGCCCGAGGAGGCGCCCCTCCCAGCTCTCAGCTCCCACAGGTGTTGAGGAGTCCCCGTGAACCCCGAGCCTGTGAATGAGGCAGTGCGGGCTCCTTCGAAGCCCTACGATGATAACAGTGGCATTAATGGGGGTCCCTATGTGTACCAGCAGCTGTGCCGGCGCTTTACTGCTTTAATTTCCCCTCGCAGAAGGGATGCACCTCCCACTTCCCCGCCGAGGAGGCTGAAACTTGGAGAGCGACTTGTCTTTGGGAAAGGATCTATTTACTTCAGGGATGCTGCAGGCAGCACGTCCCACACACATCCCCCACCCCACCCTCACCGCGCAAAGTACAGACAACTTCACTGATGAAGACCCGGGATGGGGCACAGGAAGGGAGCGGAAAGAGACAAAGCTCCTCTCTAATCCGTCCAGTCACCAGCGCTAGGGTGCCAGTCTCGGCTCTGAGTGATTTGGCTCTTGCCTAACACCCTGTTGGTCTGGGAGGAAGGTTTTCAAAAGACGAGGCTGTAAACTGGCAAGCAGACACCTAAAAGTCCATAAGTGGCTTTGCTCTGTGGGGCTGGCACTTTGGGAATATCTTCCTGGCTACAGTGACTATTTTTAAACAACTCACAGTAGGGAATTGGTTAAATTCCAATAAAATAAATAAATAAATGAGACCTCTCCTCTCATAGGCACACATTCATCCCTGTCTCACTCTACCTGGATGGGTTAAAGAGTGTAGATTGTTTCCACAGGCCTGGGAAATTCCAGAACTTCTTCAACTTGTCTTTTGGCAAAGATAACTCCCGCTCAAAGGTGGAAAAGAAACAAGTCTGTGGGCCCAGAGAAAGGAGGGACTGTAGGTAGTTCCAGCACATAGTGGGAAGGGCCGCTCTCTGGCCACAGGGAAGTCAATGCTGAGGGCAGCCACAGCACCTGTTACAGGAACCCAGGGGAGCCCACAGAGAGGATGGGCTCAGGAGCAGGGTCCTCTGTGCTTCCCTGCAGTTCCCAGGGGCACCTTGGTCCAGCTCACCCGGATCTATATGGGACAACCCAGGTCAGGCCTGGAGCCTGGGGATGGGGGTGGGGCATCAAGATCAATCTAGGCAACTCTTGGCTCTGGCTGCCATTGAGGGTCAGGATCCACCCCGGTCTGAGCAAAGGCTAAGTCCAGCTGGAGTGAGGCTGCAGGCCTGGAAGCTAGAAAAGCCTGAGAGCCCCTACAGAGGGACGAGGCCTGGCTGGGAAAAAATCACAGTCTCCCAACACAAAGGACAGCTCTTAGGGTGGTGCTCCCAGCTTCCTGAAGGGCTGAGTAAGGGCTGGTGGCCCTGAAGCCACACAGACTTATCTGGCCAGGTCACAAGAGCCAGCTGTGAGTTTCCAGATTCAGAGGCTCTGGGCAGAGAAGAGAAAAGAGCGTGGAGGTGGTGAAAGGGGCCTGGTGTGAGGATCTGCAAGAGAGAGGGAAGGACTCCTGGGTTCCACCAAATGGATGCCCTGAAGAAATTCTCTCAGACCCATTCAACCTCGGAGCCCCAGCCAGCGTCCCTTCTCCCCCGACTTCCTGTGGGCACCAAGAATATCCGGTGGAGCTTGTGCTTAAGAACATGGGTCATGGAAGCAAGATATGGGGTGCAGACCCAACTTTTGCTACCTACTCGCTCTGTGATTGTGAACAAGTTACTGAAACTCTCTGTGCCTCAGTTTCCTCATCTTTAAAATGTGATTAATAATAACAGATGTGGATTAACAGAATTAATATATGCAAAGCACTTAAAACGATGCCTGACATGCAGTAAGCCCTTAGGCATGTTAGCTGCTTTTGTTATTATTAACTTTGCTCCAATGGGACGCCTGGTCTTCCCTCTGGATTGACAATTTCTCGAGTATCTCTGTATTACTGCTCTTTGTATCCCCTGATACTCTGTTGCCTGTGCAAGAGAAAATGCTCGATGAGTGCATGCAGAGGCCTGGGCCTGGGCTGGGCATGGAGAAGGAATTAATGTAGTCAGACATCTATGGCCAGGGGTTAATATACCCTTTATTTCATACCATCCAACAATTCCATAAGGCAAATATTCTTGTCCCCATTTTACGGGTGTGGACACATAGGCACGATGAGTTCAAGGGATGTGACCAAGGTCACCTAACTAGTTTGTTTTAGAACTGAGAAATGTGGGGTCTACCTCAGGACTACCTGGCTCCATTTTTCACTCTTGGATGCTGCCTTCTCTGTCTTGGGGTTAGTGAGAAGCTACCCTCTTCTGTATGCACATTGTTCTATGAGGCTGCTTGGTAAGGGTGCATGAGGTAAGGAGAAAGTGTTGCCTCCAGACATGATACATGGATTTCCATTTCTGTAACCATTATGGGGGAGGGTTTAGTGCAGGGAGGGGTCAGAGTTGAGACTGAAGTTATTCAGAGACCTTAACTGATCATCTTATCCCACAACACACAGACACACACACCGACACACATTCAATCTGTACCCAAGTACTCACCATCCTGCTTCCATCTCACATCTCTATCTCCCTCAGACTTTTTTTGAGACCTTCCATCTTCTCTTGTCAAGAGCACTGTTTTCTCAGTTTCTGCTGCTCTCTACCTCCAGCCCACTGTCCACACCTGCAGAGTGGCCTTTCCCCTTCAAGTCAGATCTTTTTCCTTCCCTGCTTAAAATCCTTCAATGGCATCCCATGGCCTAAAGGAGAAATCAGAACTCCTTAGCAAAAGTTTTCCTTGATGTAGGCCACATCTACCTCCCAGTCTTATCTCCCTTGCCTCGCCTCTGACCCCCTCTTCCCCCCTCAGAACACTTAGCAGTTTCCCAACTAGGTGGGCTCTTGCCCCCTCCCTATGTTTCTGCCCCTGATCTCCTTCTGCCTGGGAATATTCCACCCAGCTGTACCCTGCTTCTAGTGGACCTCTAATCATCTTGCAAGACCCCATTCCCTTTATGAGGCATTCTCTGACTTCCTCGAGTCCTACATCTTGACACTTTCTGGAGTTTCTTGGCAAATCTCTCCCTCTGCCACCAGAAAACGTCCTCCTTGAAAGCAGGGGCAGTGTCTGATTTACCTCTGTAACCCCCATGTCCATCACTGAGCCGGCCAAGGTGGACTGACCAACTGACTGATGCCCTCTGAGCTGGTTTAGCTTTGTTGCTGCCTCCTTACTTTCCCCAGCCCAAAGGCTTCTGGTCTAGGTATCAGTTTTGTTCTGTCTCCGTACAAAAGTAGGAGTGGACTGAACTGTCAATCTTCCTGAAGGTCTTTTCCCCCAACTCCTCTAGTCCAGCTCTGTGGCTGCCTCAGCCTGCCAGACAAGGCAGGAGGACAGGGCAAGAGGGGGAGGAGGAGAGGAGTGGACTGGACCATACCCACCTAGAAATCCCACAGTTTGGAAATTTTCCGGGAGCTAGTCTCCAGGGGCTGCCTGGCAGGCCAGGAACCCTTCTTCTCTCTCGGTCCCACGTGCACAGAGGCACCCAGAGGTCCTGTTGGGGTCTCAGTCTCTAGCCCGACGTCCTGGGGGCGCCACAGCACAGGGGCTTGCAATGAATGAGACCGGGGAGGGGACGTCCCACCTTTGTCTGTGCAGTGACCTCATCAGACCGGAGGGCTGACGCTCCCTAACATCCTTGCTCCTTCCTTTCCCTCCGGTCCACATTTCCACTTTTTATTCCTTTCTGCTTCTCTTCTGCTCCGCTATCCACCCCCACCCCCCCGCTTCTTCCTCCTCTTCTTTCCTTTCCTCCTCCGCGCTCCGTGCCCCGGGCAGCTCACTGCGGGGCCTGGCCCCTAGAGCGAGCGGAATCTGCGTCGCGCCTCTCCATCGCCGCGGGGAGGCGGTTCAGGAAATGCGCCCTCCACTGGCGCCGGGGCGCGGTTCTCTCTGCGTTACTTCTTTCTCGAAGCTGAGCCCGGCGCGCCGGCCTGGGCGCTAGGGATCTGCAAGCAGGGGCCGGGTGGCGAGTTCTCCGAGGCCCTGCTGAAAAATGGGGGCCGGGGGTCTTAGCTGAGGGAACGCTGAGGGGTCTGAGCTAAGCGGCCCAAGCCCGCCCGCCCCGGGTTCCCGCCTCCCTTAGCTCCAGGGCAGGAAGTTCCAGGCTTCCAAGGCGCGTCCAAGAGAGCCTTGCGCCTTTTGTCTCCCATCCGCTCCTCCGCAGTGGATCCAGGGTGACACCCCACACACAAACACCATGCCTTCCGGGGTCAGATACTCCTGTGCGCTCAGCCTGGAACTTCAACTTGGAGTCGGGTTCTGTGCCCGACCCGACCTAGAGCCCCGAGTGCGAGGGCTGCACGGCCCGCCCGGGCCTCGCGGGTCTGCGGCCCTGGCGACGGATCCTTGGCCGCCGCGGGGCGCGTTTTCACTGCAGAGCCTCTGGCAGGGGAGTTTTTGTAGATAAAAGCAATTGCTCTTTTGGTTTTCTTTTATTTTCTTTATTCTTTTGTCCCCACCTTCTTAATGTCCCCTCGTTGCCCTCCTTTCTTCTTTAACTTCCCTTTCCCCTCATTTTCCCTTTCTTTTCGTTCGCTTTCATTCCTCACGCTCTCTGCCCGTCCCTTTCTGTATCTCCCTTATTTTGGCCCCTTCTCTGCCTCTGGGTCCCTGAGTTTCTTTGGGTCTCCCTTCCCGGATCCTTCGCTGTCCCTAGACTAGGGTTGCGCCATCTCTCTGCCTCTTTTTTTCGCTGACTCTGCGCCCCTTTTCACTTTTTCGTTCCCCCGGCGGCCCCAGTCTGGCGGGCTCGGGTCCGGCTCCCCCGCCGCCGCCGCCGCCGCCGCAGTGATTTATTCGCCTCACCCGGCGGAATCAGGTGCTGAACCGAGCCCCGGAACGAGGGAACAGATTTCTCCCAGGAAGGGTTTGTGAACTAAACGATGATAATTACAGGGTGGGGGACGCGCCGCCCGAGGAGGGGAGGCGCGCCAGGCCGAGCGCGCCGGGCGAGTGGAGAGGCCGGGGCCGGGGCACGGCCCTCCCTGGCCGCCTCCCCGGCCTCCTCCCCCCGCGGCTCTCGCCCTGGCTTTCGCCTTTCCCTGGGAACTTTCCTGTCTGAGTTAACTATTAACCGCTGGTGAGAGGCAATTTTCTTCGGAATTCAGCGATTTCCTTTCCGCGGTGGAGGCAGATTAACATGCAAATGGGAGATGTTCGGCCTGAGTCTGCGCGCGGGCGAGGATGCCTCCGTCCCTCCAAACAGTGTCCTTCGCGACCGCGGAAAACTACAGCCCGGGCCTCCGCGCCCCACCCCCCCGTGCCGACGCAGGAAGCCGTGACCGAGCCAGTGCCCGGCAGGTGCCCGGTGTGAAGGTGGAAAAAGCCGAACGCTAGTGCTTGAGGGCGGGGTTGAGGGGAAAGCTTAACCGGGGCAAGCCCGGGGAACCTCGGACTCGGGGCTGGGCGCGGCTACCCGGGGAGCCTGCGACCAACACAGTCTGGTCCCTACTCGGAGCCCCGAATGCGGGGATGCTCGGGGAGGCGTTGGCAAACTTTCCCGCCTCCAGAACCCCAAGACTGCGCCTCACTTCTTCCCCCTTCGCCACTGCCGAGCACCCCGACACACATGCACACACACCCTACTCTGGCTTGTAACCGCTGCAAACTTTGTCAAACTTAAGCCGTTGGGCACAAACTCCTCGCTTTTTCCTCCTTTCCTCTTTTGCCCGGGCTGCTCTTCCTGATGCAGGACGGGAGCGGTTCTCGGCTTCCAGACGTGGGAGAGGACAGTTTATGAAAGTGATGGCCTGGCCTCTCTGGGATGCTAGCCCCTGCCTCCCTTCAGGCCGCCGGACACCCAACGCGTTCCACCGCAGAAGGCGCTGGTGGTTGCCGCGGAGACGCTTAGCAGGGCCCTGGCCGGCAGCCCCCGCCGTCGCCCGGGTCTGCCCCTCACTATTGCGTCGGTGGGCCGTGCTGGGCGTGGAGCCCCGGTTCAGAGCTGCCAGGCCCTGGCCAGCTGTCCTCTCTGGGCTCCCGGTCTTTCCAGCTTATTTCCCCCCAGCCCATGCCCGGGGTTAGCTCTTTCCCGCCCGACTCGCCGGCTCCATCTCTGGCGGGGCTGCCTCTGTCTCTCTGTCTCTCCCTGTCTCTCCGTCTCTGTCTCTCTTGTTTGTTTCAAGGCGCGGACACTGATTGCGCCTTATGAAGTTCTAACTGGTTTTGTGTCAGGAAGATCTTTCTCGCTGCTACCCAGCCTGGCGTGACGGATTAAACATCAACTAGTTAAATAAAAATTAATATCAACTGCCTCCTAACTTCTAATGTCATGTTGTTTATAACTAATGAACTGATTAGGGGATAAACACATCACGAAGACATTCGGCTCTCCTGCCTGGGCTCCGCCACCGCCCGGTGCCCGCTCCCCGGCGCAGCCTGCGGGCTGCCAGGCCAGAAGGAGGGCGGGGGCCGGAGGGGCTGCGAGCTTCCCGGGGCTTGCACCTCTGACTGCCTTGGTCTCTTTCCCGCTCTTTCTCTGTACATTCCTCTGTACATTTCCTTTTCTCAGCCTCTCTTTTCCTTTCCTCCCTTTCTTTTTCTTCTTCCCTTTCATTCTTCTCTGGCCTCTGCTTCTCTGCAAAGACCAGTCCCTCAGACTGTCCCTGGTTGTGTCTGTCTGTCTCTCTCTTCCTGTTTAGTCTGGGCCCCCAACCCCCCTTTCTCTGTGGGAGTCTCCACCTCTCCCTTCCCACTTCTCCCCCCTCATTTGGATTCGTTTCTCCCCCAGCACAGAGTGTAATGATTAAAAGCATCCTTGTGACTGGGCTTCTGCCCTACAAAGCAGGAGGCTGCCACCTCTCCCTCAGCACCTAGTGAGGGACTGACACCCCCCTGTCAGCTATTTAGGGGAAAGAGGAGGGAGCTAGAATAGGTGGGGTTTGGTATTTTTTTTTAAAAAATTTCTCTTCTATTTAATCTGGAACAGGAGGGAGGAAATAAATGTGATTTTTAAAACTTTCATCTTTCCTCTTGTCCCAGAAGCAATTAATACAGGTTCAAGTGCTAAATTTAATTTTCAAGGAAAGAAAAACTGCCCTGGTGTTCTTCCTCCAGGGGCTTCAGAGCCCTCTCCACACACACCCATTTCACCCGCCAGTCCCAGTCTGATCTGAGCAGCCTCCTGCAGGGCCCTTTCCCTAAAGATACTTAAACCAAATCACAATTGTCATCATGACAACAATAAGTCAGGAGAGCAAGTAATCACAGACCTGGCCTCAGTGATTTTTTTTTCCCTAAGAAGCCAAAACGTTTAAACTTGGTTTGCCCTGGACCGCAGGGTCTGACAAGACAATAACAACAGAAAAGGCTTTTAAAACCAATTTAGCACACGTGAAAATGTAATTCTAATGAAGAATCAATAGGCTGGTGGTTCATTTTTCCTGGGACTCCTTGGAGAACCTGAGAGACTTTCAATCAATGGGGCGGGCAATGAGCAAAAGGGCCCAAGAGACAGTGTGGGACAGGGATGAGGGCTGGAAGACAAAGAGAAGCAGAGCCTGAGGGAGGAGGCTGGAGGGAGGCTGAGGTACAATGTCGCACCCTTTGACTGGCATCACTTTGCAGGCTTCCGGAGTCCCCAAGGCTCCAAAGGTATCAAAGCCAAGAGCTAAGAAAGTTCCTCCTCTTGGTCCCTCTGGTATGCGACAGGCTACTTAGCACAATGGCCTCAGCTGCCTTCCCCAGGGCTTAGGCCCCAGTCCTGGCACTGCCCCAACCCTGGGCCCTGTGTTCAGGTAACTGTGACGCGCTGGCTCAGGAGCAGGCAGGGACACTGATCCAAGTGTGTGTGTCCCCAGTTCAAAACACCTGGTTCCCCAGTGGGTGCGTCCCTGCTATGTGTGTATCTGGAACACTGGGGTCTCAGTTCCTGTCTCTGATAACAGAGAAGCAAGAGAAATGAATGTGTGTGTAGTCGCACTTCACAATTTATAAATCACTTCCACACAAGTTATCTCTTGAGAAACCTGTGAGAAGTGCAAGGATTATTAGCGCTATTTTACAGAGGTAACAAAGGCACAAAGAACTAAGCAGAGAAGGTGTGACTCAGCAGTCCCTGGATGTATGACTGGGTATGGTTCCTAGTAGGTGACAGGGTAAGAGGCTGTGCGTGTGTGAACATCTCATGGGTGTATAAAATAGTGACCGCATGAGTGTGAGTTGTGTGACTAGCGTTTCATTTATGCATATTGCTCTCCCATCCCTGCTCTTGGGAATGTTGTTTTGTGTATAACAAAAAGCAAAAAAAAAAAAAAAAAATTTTTTTTTTGCAGTAAGTTTTTGTGCTCTTAGAATGGAAAATCACTGTTAATTTTCTAAAAAGAAGACAGAAAAGAAACACCAGCAAAGTCTGATGCTTAATATCACGAATGTTGGTAAGATGATAGTTTTGCCATGACTTTCCTAAAAAGGGCAGAAATTCTTGTTTCTGTAAGAAGATTTTTAAAAGTTTAGGAACCATGATATAGGTTTTGCCTCTGTGCCATGTCCCCTCTTCCTGTCCCTGGTCACACAATATTTCTAGAGGAATTTTTTCTGAAATGGATGGGACTCCCAGGAAAGATCTTCCAGTTCCTTACCTAAGTGGGCTCAGTAGGTCCCATGAACCTGGTGCCTGCGCTTTGCTTAATGCCCTTCTGCCTGGGGCCTGGAGGTGTGTGTGTACAGGAGATGAGGCCAGCCATAGACCCCTGCCTGCACACTGGGGCTTGCCCAGCACTTTCCTTGGCAGCGTCTCAGTGTTACTCAACACATGCAAGCAAGGCTTTATGAGTGGGGGCGGGCCAGGGTGGGCAAGTTGGTGGGGGTTAAATGAGAAAGGGGTACATGGGGCTAGAAGGGGAAACACAGTGCTTGAGAGGAGCGTGATTATGTAAGTAGGAGTACAAGAGAGTGCATATGTGAAAAGTGGTGTATGAGAGGTTTGAGGAAGAATTTGTGACAAGGGTGTGAGGTGCAAATTCCAGATTGGGGGGGCATGATGTGGACAAAGCTAAAGTGAGACTTTGATCAGGGCTGAAAGCATGAGTGTGCTTGGAGATAGTGTGAATCTGAGGGTCCAAGAGACTGGAGTTAGAGGACCAGAATATTTTGGAGTGGTGTGGCTCAAGCGGGTGGTTATTTGAGTGGGGCAGGAGCTAGGGAGGGGTCTGGTCACTTTCTCTTTCCTCCCTTTCCCGAGGCCCTGATCGTCTCCTTAAGGGCAAGGAAGCCAATACTTTTTCCTTTTATTCTAAGTTAAAGGAAAGAGGAGGAGGGGAAGAAGAAGAGGAAAGGGGAGAGAGGAAGAGGAGGAGGGGGAGGAGGAGGAGGAAGAAGGGGAAGGCAAAGACGAAGAAGAGGGGGCAGGGAGGAGAAGGAGAAAGAGGAAACAGGAGAAGAAGAAAAGAAAAAGAATCCCCAACAGGAGAGCTTGTGAGGAATTTAGTGAGCGTTTTCATAATGTATTGACGACAAGGACCTTCAGGGAGCGACTATGTGTTCCGACAAAGTTGGGGTGCGTTTGTAGGACTTGGAAACTGAGGCTGAGACGGGGGTTAGGGGGCTGGCAGGCTGTGGAGCCCAATAGTCGGGAAAGCAGAATGGGGCGAAGCTGAGAGTGGGGGTGGGAAGGCGGCCGCACAAAGTTGGGGAGTGCAGGAGAGTGAAGACTCCCCTGTGTGTGAAGCTGTGCGGCTGACGGGGAGCGTGTGACAGTGAAGAAGAGGGGGTGGGGTGAGAGGGTGTGCCGGCATCTAGGCTGGGGATTCGGTCTCTGGGTGCCTCTGGCAGCGCGGGTGTCGGCGCGCCGGCGGCTGGCTGGGGGCCCGGGTGCGTGTGCGCGCGTGTGCGCGGGGCGGAGGGCCGGGGGCTCCTCCGCGCGTGGCTGTGCCTCGGCGCGGCCGGCCGTGTGAGCGCGGGCGCGAGCCGACGCACAGCTCAGGCGGCGGGCAGCCTGGGTTATCTGAGCCGCTCGGTCTTGGGTGGCTGCGCCCAGATCTCGGGGCGGCGGCTGCACTGGCGAGACGCGCTGTCGGGACGCGGCGGAGCCGAGAAGCGAGACCCGGGCCCGGACGGCAGCGGCAGAGAGCAGAGCATGGAACAGCGCAGGGGCCGGGCAGGTAAGAGCAAGGAGAGACCCGTCAGCGCCACAGGCAGGGGGTGGGGGTTGGGGGGCGGCGTATGAGAAAGATGGGGCGGCTCCTCTTTCCTTCTGTACTTGCCCTGTAGCGGGGGGCCACTGTAATCGCTGGGGACTGGGGCTCTGCGGGCTCTCTCCTCCAGTGGGACCTCCTGGGCCCTCCCTCCCGGTGTCCTCTAAATCTGCTAAAAACTTTCCACCCAGAAAACGTGAGTTTTACAACTTCTCTTGGTCTCATTACAGATCCGGGCTTTCCATTCTGTTGTGCCTTTAGGACTTTATCTTTCCACTTTCCAGTGTATAAATGTTTTGCACAACTTCATCCAAGTTGGGTGCACAAGGAAGGCCTTGGTTTCTAGTGGGCATGGAGTGTGGGTGTGTGTGTGCATATGTGTTAGTGGATGGGGACACGCTGTGTGCACATGTCTGTGTGCACGTGTGAGGGTCTTGTGTCTTTGAGTATAAACCAAAGTGTAAGCACTGGTGTCCTTGTCTCTGACGTTTGCAGAAAAGGCTCTGCCCCCAAAATAAACAACTCAAGGGAGGCCTGAGGCAAGGGGAGGGATGGCAGGCCCCAGGGGACCCAGATGGGGAGAAGAATCTGAACCTGCTGACCCAAAGGGCTAAGGGAGTAGAGGGCTGCTCCTCCCCCACCCCAGGCCTGCCAATTCAGCTCTGTCTGCCCGCTAGGTGCCCTGGAGTAGTGCAGAGGTGGGAAGCCAGGGCCCCAAGTTTAGTTGTGGATTGGTGGGGAGGGAGAGGATTGGATAAGTTTCCAAGAGTTTTCCAAATAATTCCACAGAGGTCAAGGACCTACTCCAGGCTCTTTTTTTTTTGCCTCACTCCTCACCTTTCCAAACTCTCCCCGTGCCCTTTCACCAGACCCCACCAGCTCAGGTTCTAGTTCTTTCAACTGATAATCCAGTTTCCACGCTCAGCATTGGTCTTCCTCTAAGCTTCTTGGCCCAGTCCCTGGGCTGCCTCCATTCCCCCTTGGGGGCCTGTACACACTAGGGAACCTGGGCCCCCAGGAGTGTCAACTGTGGCCTCCTGGGCTTTTAGGGCTCTGGGCCACCCCTCCGCACCAGAGGTTTAAGTAGGAAGATCAATAGCAAACAGTTGTAATGATCTAATTAATTATGGCAAAATTAAAAGCGAGTACAAAATCAATCTCTGATGGTGTTGAAGATGGAATTCAATTGAGAGCCCATCTGTGCACCCCCTCGACCGTATAAATATGCAGCCCAAGGACAGCCCTAATGGCCGGGCCTTCCTGGAAACCTCTCTCCCCCTTTCTTCCTCCCCTGTACAGGGCTTCTCCCTCACTCACTGCATCTATTTTGCTTCCTACCACCTCCTGCCCCCACCCCTCCTTCTTTCCTTGTCCCTCTCTCTGCTCAGGCTCTCAACACTCCCACTTTTCCATTTTCCCTCTCTGAAGGCAGCTCTTTCTGCCTTGCAGGCCTGAGGTGCGTGGACCTGATTCCCAGTCCGGGCAAGTCTCCCAGCAGTTGCAGCCAGGCACCCTCCCCAGCGCCTCGGAAAAGAGATGGCAGAGTGGGGGGGGGGGCATCCTTGAGCTCGGTTAGGGCCCTCACCCCAAGTTTCTGAGCTGGCGGGATACTCCAGGACGGACCAGGGCGCTTACCCAGGGTTGCCTGAGCCTACCTGCGCCAGGTCTGGTAGCCGCTGTCGTGGCGCGGGTGGCAGAGGGGCCGGGCAGACCAGTTGTGCACCGCACTCCCGTTCCTTTCCCTCCTTTTCCCGCTTTGGCCGGTGCCGGGATCGCACTCCCGCCAGCCGAGGCTTGGGGAAGAGTGAGGAAGAGCTGCGGAGCTGGGCAGGAGGCAGGGCTGCTTTTGAGAGAAGGAAGCCACCGTTCCCTTTGAGGCGGCCCCACGGAGCCCCGGAGTCTTCCGCCCTCTGAGCCGCTTTCTCTCTTTCTCTTTTCACCGCCCCCTCCCGCTCCTCTGCCCTAATTTCTACTTTAGGCACGTCTGGCCGGGGCACAGCTCCCCGGGGGCTCCGCGTCCCCCAGACGGCCCCCGCGCCCCTTTGGCCTCATCCGGCTAGTTCAAAATGACAATGACACGCGCGCGCGCGCGAGCGAGCGTGCCCGGCTGACGCCCTGGCGCAACCGCAGCAGCCGGGTTTGCGAAGGAGGCGGGTTTTATTTAGTCTCGCTGAGCCAACTCGGGAGCAGCGAAAACCAACAGGAAAAGGCGAGGTATGGGGAAAGAAGAATCTGCAACTAGGTCAATTGTGGTCTTTGGCCATCGTCTCCGATGTCCCCAGAACCATAAAAATAAGACGTTTATTTGATGTCCGCTGGCCTGTCCTAGCTGGTTCTCCGGCTCCCTGTCGCTGGTCCCCTACCCCTCCCTCCTGGGGCTCTGGGCCCACTCCCTGGTCTACACTGAGTTCCCAGGTTTCTTTTTGCCCTCGAGACCCCTCCCACTCCCTGGTCCTGCCGCGGGCCCACAGAGCCTGGGGGAGACACAGCCCGACGCCTCCCCGCCCTCTTTTTCCAGGCCTCCTCACCCCGTTATTAATTGCTGTGTTGACCTGCAGGATTGATTGGCGGCCCCGCAGGAAGAGGCTGAGAAGGCCTTGGCCTCGGAGCAGCCTCGGCGGAGGGCAGAGGGAGGAGGGGGAGGTGCTGGATATGGGTCCTGAGCTCCTATCTCAGCCCGCCTGGGACACAGCTGTTTGCCCAGACACCCTTCTCCACCCCCTCACCACACACGTATCTTCCACGCACCCTCACAACACACTCACGCCATCCCCTCACCAAGAGATGTTCAGCCCCCAAGGAGACCCATCAAAAATTCTCCTTGATTGATTTAAAAATGGAAAGAGGCTTCCTCCTTCCATTAGTCCGTTTCTTCAATATGTTCGTTAGCCGCGGGTCTAGCCCTCACCGCCGGTCCAGACATGGCGGAGCAAACTACTGGGACCCGGACTTTTTTCTGTCCAACATTTACTTGGCGTTTTTTTTCTTTTTCTAGGAACAGTTACAGAAAGTTAAGAAATAATCCTGGATGCAGTGACCTTTAGAGTCTCAAACCAAAGCACTTTTTCCAGAAAGAGCCCTTGTCCTGGCTCCTGAGGGATTCGGTGCAGCCCTTTTGTTTCAAGTTCGGGGAGTGGACGGCTCTGGACAGCGGAGGGTGGAGGGCGGAGGCTTGCAGCCGTCAGGGGCTGGGGTCTAACCCTACCGCGGAGACCCTCCCTCCTCCCCACCCCCATCCCCGCCTGCTTAAACCTTCGCGCGCGCGCACACAGAGGCGCGCGCGCGCACACACACGCACTCTCTCTCTCTCACGGCCGCCTCAGCCACAGCAATACCCCTCAGCCCGACCCCAGGCCACAGGCCCACGGTCCAGGCACCCAAGCAGGAGTGAGCCCCGAGACGTCCTGGCTCTGGGCTGGGGTGGGCGGAGGTGGCAGGAGGAAGACAAACCTCAGCCGGTCCCCAGAGAACCCCCTGTGCTTTGGTTCTCTCCCTGTCCCAACCAGCCCCACTCTCTCCGGTTTTCCCTTCTTCCCTCCGCTCCTTTTGTCTCCAGCCACTTCGCGGCGCCAAGCAGCTTGTCCCCCGCCTTGGCTGCCCTGCCCTTCGCTTCCCTGGTCCGTTGGCGGGTGTCCCCCTGCCTTACCCGCTCCCGGCTCTGGCGCGTTCTCCGCCTGCTCCTCACATCCACACAGCTGCTGGGAGAGGAGGAAGGGAGGGCGGGCGCGCCGCGGATGGATCCGACAGAGTAGATTCGGTGCTTGCTCGCAACTCCGGCAAAACTCAGCCCGCCGGGGTGCTCCCGCCCCTCTCCAACTATTCCTCAGCGCTGCGAAGCCGCGCGCCCTCGCCGGCGTTTGGCCCCTCTCCTTGTATGTCGGCGGTGGCTCTTTCGCTCCCCGCTGGCCTGCCCGGCATCTGCAGTTGCGCTCCCCCCGTCCTGCTCTCGGCTCCCTTTCGGCTGCCCCCCGCTAGCTGCCCCCTTCCTCCGCAGCCCCCCATGTCGCGGTGGCGGTGGTGGGTAGCTCCGGGGCGGTCCGGGGCCCGCCGGCACTGTCGCCCGCCACCCCAGCCAGGTCAGGCTGCAGGCTCAAGGCCTGGCTGAGAAGGGGGTTAATCATTACTTGGCCACCGGCACAGCCTCACTCGCACTCTCACCCGAGCCTGGGGAGGAAGGGAAGAGGTAGTTGGCTGGGTGGGGACCTCGGCTTCACCCGAAACAGCCTCTTCGGGCCTTCCAGAGACAGGTGTCTTCTCCGTTCCCTCAGCACCCCTTTCATGCCCCTTTTCTTCCCCTCCTCTCTCCCCGCCTTCCACGCCTCCCCTTCATCAGAACTCTCCCCACCGTCTCATCTGCGCTCTGACTTTGGCAGGTTGACTGAAGGTCCTGGGAGGACCAACTTTCTTTGTTTGGAACCGGACTGGACGGGATTTCCTTTCCCAGGTCTCCGTGAATGCGCCAGCCTCCTTCCAACGGTTTTGGCAGACCTGCCCGAAGGGGACCGCGCCTAAGGCTACAATTAACCTGGCTTTTTTTGGGGGGGGGTGGCGATAGGATTTTAACGGATCCTCTAGCATCTGCGCTGATGCAGCGGGGCGAGGGTACAGGAAGAAGTGAGAATGGCAGGAAAGATAGACAGCGAGCAGAGTGGTAAACATGGACAAGGCGTGGCATCGTCAATGGAAGGGGGAAAACCCTGAAAGGAAGGAACACAGGAAGGCAGGCAGCAACAAATCCTCTCGTTTACTTTATAGGATAGAAGTTGGGTGGAAGGTGCCACCCCATTTGCCCTGCCTAACCAGCCCAGATCCCTCCTTCCCTCTTTGTGGAAGGGTAAGGTTTCAGAGAGCTGGGCACTTATTCCTTAATCTACCACAGAAATGTTTGGTTTTCAAAGTGCTTTGGTCCTTGGAGTAGGCAAGACAGGTAATCATCCCTATTTTACAGGTGAGAAAACTGAGGCTCAAAGAGGGAAAGGGACGGGGCGCCTGGGTGGCGCAGGCGTTAAGCGTCTGCCTTCGGCTCGGGGCGTGATCCCGGCGTTCTGGGATCGAGTCCCACATCGGGCTCCTCCCGCTGGGAGCCTGCTTCTTCCTCTCCCACTCCCCTGCTGTGTTCCTTCTCTCACTGGCTATCTCTCTGTCACATAAATAAATAAAATCTTAAAAAAAAAAAAAGAGGGAAAGGGACTGTGAATGTGGTGGCTGCTGCTCCTTCTCATGGGTTGTGGGGTGAGTGGCTCCTTTAGCTGTGCAGAGGTCCGTGAGTGTCTGGGGGTGCGGGGCAGGCTGTATGCAGGTCTGAGCTGGGACCTGCCTCTGTGGGCCTCTGGGCCTCTTACCTCCCACCCTCCAGCTTGTTTTCTGTTACACAGGGCCCTCCACTCCTACCCTGTAGACCTACTGGCCCAGTATCTCCTGGCTTGACAGTTTTTTCAGCTCCCCAGTCGGGTGGCCCACCGGCGGCAGCCACCTGGCAGGCCCGTGCCGCTAAGAGGCCGCTTTGGTGGCCAAGTGGCTTACATTGTCGTTTTCCCTCAAGGGGCTGCGAAGGGCCGGGCAGGTCGCTGGGACCTCTTGCGAGGAGCAGCCGGGTTAAAGGGGGAGGGGCCGGCGAGGATAAAGGCGCAGCACGTGCGCCCGGCCTCCACAGGACCAACAGACCGAGCGGGCGGGGCCAGTCGGGAGGCGCCCCCCCCACTCGGGCTTCACGCAGGGAGCCCAAATATTGGGAACAAAAGCGGGAAAATAAGAGTGAGAGCAGGAGGGAGGGAGGGAGCATGGGAGGGAGCGAGGAAGCAGAAATTAGGGGGTCTTAGATGAAAAAAAAAAAGAAAGTAGCTTTAGGGGGAATGTGCCGTGGAGTGTGAAATTGCAGCCCATGGTGCTCCATATTGTACCAGAAGCTCTTCCAAAAAAAAAAAAAAAAAAAAACCATCNAAAAGCCATCCTCCAACGTGACCAGAGGGCTAGGAAGGGGGAGGGGCGGGGAGAGAATGGGGAGGTGGAGGGGAGAGGGCTGGGCGGGAGCCGGTCAGGCCGAGCTGGAGAGGGGGTCGGGTGCGTGCGCCCGCCGCCTGGTATCTGGTCGCGGAGAGCTGGTGCCCCGGGCTGCGCCAGCACCCAGAGGGCGAGTGGGCCGCGGTCGTCCCGCGCTTGGATTGTCAGCGAACTTTTTTCTCTTTGCTTTTTGCTTTTTTCTGGTGGTAGTGGTGGTGACTTCCAAAACTGGGACTAATTCAGAAAAGGAGCTCGGCAGCGAAGCTGCTGCTCTGTTCTGCCTTCCTCTCTTCCTCCTCCGTTTCTGCTTCTCTTGCCTTCGGACTAGTTTTTCCCCCCTTGGTTCTAAACAGCTTTTCCCCCCCTGAACTTTAATGCGTTTAATTTGGTCCGCGCTGTGGGGAGCATTTCCTAGGGAGATACATTTAATTTCGGAATTTCTAATCCCCTCCCTCAGAGGCCCGGCCGTAGCTCCCTTTGCCGCTCCCCAGGAGGTGGAAGGAGTGGAAGGAGGAAGACAAGCCCAGGCCAAGGGGGAGGGGCACGACTGGGAAGCTCCCTAGCTGCCCCCAGCCCCCCACGGCTCAGTCGCCTTCCCAAACCGCTCGAGGTCGGGGGCGGGGGTGTCTGGGCTCTGGGTCAGGGCCCTGCCTGAAGCGGAGAGGCAGCTCTGCCTCTGCCTTTCCTCACCCGGACTGAAAGCGCTGGGCCAGGGAACGGAAACCGGAAAAGGAGCAGAAGGGTGGAGAAGAGAGCTGGTACAAGGGGGGGGGGGCAGCGGACAGGGTCTACATGAGCACTTCACTTCATGCACAATCTACCCAGAAACGCGTTTGGTGGCTCGCAGCGCTGGTCGTGCTTTGCTTGGCTTGGGATGCGTGTGCATGTGTCCACTCGGGGTGCGGGGGAGGAAGTCAACAGGGACCCTGCTTCTCCCAAACCTACACCCGGCAGAGCAGGCCCTGGACAGCGGGAGAGTTAGGCCAGCTGCAGTTCAGCAGCCAGAAAGCAGGCAAGGGCAGGGGCAGCCAGAGAGCCTGGCAGGCAAGGGAGAGGAGAAGGAGAAGGAACGGAGATCCACAAGGAAGATTTATTGGGCAGATCAGATGCACAGAGGCGGCTAATGAAGCAAATCCCGAGATGGGTATCAGAGCAACTCCCCAAAAGTTTATTTGCCTTTAAATTTCCGCAGGGAGGCGGGCGCCTTGTTTGAAGTGTAAATGCCCCTAGGTTGGGGGGTGGAAGGGCCGCTTTGAAAACACCAGAGAGAAAAGGTTCATTTAGAGGCAGACGGGAAAAGCAACCAACCCTGACAGGTCGGAGCCCGGGTTGTGTTTGGGGTTGGGTTGTTTTCTTTCTTTCTCTTTCTTTTCCTCTTTACTTTCTTCTTCCCTTTTCCCCTTTCTTGCTTTTTTCTCCTCTACTAGACTCTATAGAAGAAAGGGAAGAACAGGAAAGGGAGCATCAGAGGGAGAGGACAGTGCCTGGATAGAAATCTGTAGGCCAGCCCTGGGGCCATAGGAGAAGGCAGAGCCTTGGCTGAAAGTATTTCTAATCATCAGGGATCATTGCTCTTTAAGTTTCTAGATCCAGGAATGGGCTGGAGCTGAGGAGGAAGCTGGCAGGGGCTGGACTGGTGGGAGGCTGAGTGTCCAGCTAGTGCAGTGCTGGGGAAAGGGTCCCAGGAACTGGGGGTGGCCAGGGTGGGAGTGATTCTGGAATCTCAGAGGCTACCTGGGAATTGGACTATCATGGAAGGGTCTTCAGTCCTTAGGGGGTACATGGGAAAGATAGGTGTGTGAGTATAATTTGCAACACACTTTGTACATTAAGTCCCACCTAAGTCCCCTGTCACAAAATGTGAACTCCCTCTTGCCAATACATGAAAATACCTGTTGTCTGCATCCACACGTCTTCATAGTATGTGTGACATAGAACTATGTCTAGCTGGTGGTAGAAAAATCAGTGAGTCTGTGTGTGTGTGGGGGGGTTCTGTCCAGTCTTATTTCTCTTATTAACTTTCTGGACCAACATAGGGAGACCTGGGGCAAAGGGCTCCTTTGGTTCTGAGCTCCTCTCAGTAAGGATCCGCCCTCTGGGCCTCTCCCTCCCCTCCAGTCTTTGTTAATTACCTTCCTGAAGGAAGCCCAAGACTGTACCAGGTAATACCACCTGAAAGTCCCTTTCTCCCAGGCCTGGGAGCCTTTCCCTTTAGGCTGCTCGAACTGTGTTTTCCTTTTTTTCGCTCCCCACACGAAGTTAGTGCGTGTACGTGGGGTTGTGAGGCCAAAGCAAACCCGGGAGCGCCATCTGCAGGTCTCTAGAGGAAGAGACTGACCTTCGGGGCTGGACACTGCGCCTTCACCCTCCAGCCCAAGGGAACCCGCCTGGCCGTCCGAGGGAAGAGGGAGAGAGGGCTGGGAGGGAGGGGGCTGGCGGGAGCGGTTTTTTGTTTTTGTTTTCCTCCCAGAAGTTACTCCGCAGGTGGATTAAGCGGATCAGGCTCAGGAGGATCCAGGACGGGGGTCAAATGTCCAGCCGACTCAGCCCCCTAAGGAGTGGGTGGTTCAGATTCCTACGGGATTGAGACTGGCTGGATCCCCGTCTGAGGATTAAGGGCACTCTTAACACCCGGGTGCTAGAGGCCCAGTAGGAGTCTACTGACTGAGTGGGGCGGGTGCGTCGTCCATCCTAGCTGCTGCCTGGGCACTCTCCAGCGGGACAGCGGCGCGAGTCTGCGGCTCTTTCGCGGGCGCCAGGGTCTTCAGTCAGGGGCCAGAGGCGCCTCGAGACCGAGCAGCAAGAGCGGAGCGCGGGCTTCCCTGAGCCACCCTTTCGCACGCAGACCTAGGGAAGCGGGGGGAGGGAGTGAAGGAGGGAGAGAGAGTTAAAACATCAGCTGAAGTGCCAAGATGATTTATGAGACGAGGGAAAATATTTCATAAAGATCTCCCGGATATTCTGTACTTAACCGGTTAGGAGACAAAGGGCTTCTCCTGCCTGGTGCGTACTAGCGGACCCGAGTGAGTGCGGACGAGGGCTGCGGAGGCTGGGCCAGCGGCTCCGGCAGGAGCGGGGTCGGGCCGAGCGCGCTGCGCCTCCTGCGCTAGCTGGGGATCCGTCAAGCTGGCAGCGGGCGGCGTTCAGCCTCGTTCGCAGCCTCTTCTCCCCAGCCGGGGCGAGCCAACCTCGTCTCCCGCGTCCTCTGCCGCCAGCGACCAGTCGCTCTGCACTGTCTCCCTCCCCAAACCCTTCTCCCAGGCCACGCGAGGGTCCGGAAGCCAAATCCCCGGGCTCTCCCACCGTCCGCTGGGTCCCACTGAGGCAGGTGGGTCCCCGCTGGAGGTCTCCAGCTCCACCCTAAACCGAGCGTTCTGGGCTACCCAGACTCTGATGGCCAAGGGGAAGAGGGAAGCCCTCCGCGCAGCCGCGCGTGGGATGAGAGAGGACAAACTGCCGGGCACTTTGCCCCGGAATGAGAATTGGGGGGTGCGTGGGTGGGGAGGTACCTCAGGAGGGAAAGGCGAAAGGGAAGGACCAGAGAGAGGAAGGAAGAATCAGGAAGGAACGGAAGGGAACTCAGAGCTTGGGGTGTGTGGGGGGGGACTAGGGATGCGGACCGGGCTCGGGGCCGCGTGGCCCACGCGGGCACTGGCCGGTGGATGGCAGGGCTGGGTGAGTTGGGACTGCGAGCCTGGTTTCCGAGAGCCGCGCGTTCCGCGGCGCTCGGTCGTTGCCTGAATATTCATTAGACTGGCCGCTCTTTATCCTTATCTAACGTTTATCTTATCGGCGAGTTTCGTTTCTCAGTGTAGTTTTAATCCCGGGCTCCCCTTTCCCCTCCCCCTGGCCCGCTCTCCTCCCTCTCTCTTCCTTCGCCCGCAGCTCCCTCCCTCCCGTTTCCCCCTCCCCTACCCTCCCCTCGCCGGCACCGGAGTGACAGGCGCGGGGCCCTCCTCGCCGAAGCTCGGGGCTCCGGCGCTGGCGAATCACAGAGTGGTGGAATCTATTGCCTTTGTCTGACAAGTCATCCATCTCCCAGCGCGGGGAGGGGGAGGGGGTCTGGAGGGGGCTTTGCAGCTTTTAGAGAGACACACACCGGGAGCCGAGGCTCCAGTCTCCGGCCGAGTCTTCTCGCAGCCGCAACCCACCTGGGGCCAGCCCAGTGCTGCCGGCGCTGCTCGGCTCCCTCCCTCCCTCCCGGCCCTTCGGCCGCGGCAGCGTGCGCCAGCCTTTTCCGGGGGCGGGGGCCGGGCTCGCGCTCTCCCCTCCCGGAGGCGCCCGTTCGGACATCCCGAGGATTGCTACTTCTCTGCCAACTTCACCAACTCACCGGCACTTGGAGCGGCCCGGCTCCCCGCCCGGCGCCCTCGGGCCGCCCCCGCTCCTCGCCCTCTCCGACAGCCGCCTCTCGGATGACCGGGTTCCAGGGGAGCTGAGCGAGCCGCCTCCCCCGCCCAGCCTCAACCCCGGCCTCAGCTGCCGCGCGCGCCATGCGCCCCCAGATGCCCCCGGCCCGGCCCGCCGCCCTGGGGCCGCTCTGCTGACCGCCGAGCCCCGCGCCCCGACGGTGGGAAGTTGCGGTCGCTGCGGTTGCAAGCTCCGATCCGCCCGGGAAGCGTCCCCGCGGGGAGCACAGCGCGGCGTCCCCCGCCCGCCCCGCCGCAGCCGGGAGCCCGCTCACCTACCCCCCTCCCCAACGTCCCTCCCTTTTCTCCTCAAGTCCTGAAGTTGAGTTTGAGAGGCGACACGGCGGCGGCGGCCGCGCTGCTCCCGCTCCTCTGCCTCCCCATGGATATGCACTGCAAAGCAGACCCCTTCTCCGCGATGCACCGTGAGTACCGGCGCCCGGCTCCTGTCCCAGCTCGGGGCTCTCCGTCCTAACCCTCTCCCGCCCCGTCCCGTCCCGTCCCGTCCCGTCCCGGCGCGGCCCTGGCCCCCTGCACTCAGGTCCCATTTTGGAGACTGCGCTGGCTTCTCCAGCCGCCCCCCCTTCCTTCTTTCTCTTCCCCTCATTTTCCAGTGTTTCTAAAGCCTCCAATTTCTCTCTTCTGCCTTATGTCACTAATACTTCTTCCTCTGCCTGCCTTCCTACCTTCCCTAGTGCCCATCACCTGTCTTCCTTTCTTCCACCTGCTCCTTCTTAGGTCATCGAACCACAGCCCCTGGCCCTGGCTCCAGCCAACCTACTCCCTGGTCACCCTCTTAACTTGGGCTGGGAGACTAATTGGCAGGCAGTTTTGAGGGATTTGTGTTGTGTTGTTTTCTCTGTTCTCTCCTCTCCCTCTCTCTCCCCTCCCTCTCTCTCTCTCTCTCTCTGCTTCCCCCACCCTCCATTCATCTCTACCTTTCTCAAACTTAGAGTGTGCTTGTCCAGGAGGAGACTCCTAGCATGGGCAGCTTCAGTGTCGGGACAATCAAGCACAAGAGTGTGGGGGTGGAGTGCCCCCATCTGACCCTCAGCTCCTAGCATCTCCAGGCCCTGGCAGCCCAGCCAGGGCTTCTTGTGAGCTGGTTCTTTTCTTTCCTACCTCCTTCCCCTCTCCTTCTCCTTCCCCTTCTCTTCTCCTTGAGTTGGGAGTCTGAGATTGGCAGGACACGGTGGTCATCTTTCTCTGCCTCTCCCTGGGAGATGCTCTAAAAACAAAGAGGGGTTCCAAGGAGAAATCGAAGTCAGGAAGAGATGGAGTAGAGGAGCCTGCCAGGTGGCTCCTGGGCAGAGCCAAGCTCTGTCTGCAGGACTGGAGGCTGCTTGCTGGCCTCCCACTCTCCCGTGAGAATGGTCCAGCCAGTGACCTGGCCAGTGGGTAGTCAAAGAGGGGGAAAATGAGGGGGAAAGAACAAAAGGAAGGCAAATGCCAGAGCTGGGGAGAAAGGAAAGAGAAATTTTAAAAAGCGGAAAGAAAATAAAAGAAAAAGAAAGGATGTTGTAGAGGAAAGAGAAGGGGAGAAAAAATTTAAAAAAAGGAAAAGAGGGAATTATTTTAATGAAATTTGAATTTATCTAATTCATGTCCTATGTCTTTAGCTTGGAGAACAATTCAGAGATTTTTTTTTTGCAGTCTTTTTTTTTTTTTTACGATAAATAGGTTCTAAATAGAAAACGTCTCCTCCTCTGTAGATTAATAATTAAGGATGATTTGTAACTTTTCACAGGGAAACTTTTTTAGACCTGGCATGGATCGGTGCTCCGGACAAGAGAGCCGAGGAGGAAGAGCTCTGTTTTTCTCTAAGCATATAATTAGTATTACAGGGGGAGCTTTAAAAAAAAATACTCCTGGGGTAAAATATATTTTCCTAAATAATTTCCAAGTACAGGTAATCCAAAGTCAGGGGCCTCCGGCCGCCGCGGGTCTCAGCCAGCTGAGCCCGAAATCCTGTCGCCTTTTCGGAGCGAGTGCAACCGGGTCTACACGCTGTCTTCACCCAGGCCGCCGGCCTCCCTTCCCCGCCGCCTCTGCTCTCGCTCTTTTCTCTGGCTGATTCCACAGGGGATTTGCCGAGTCCCAGTCGCCCACTGGGTGTCACTTCGAAACCCAAAGGGGGGCAAGGCGAGCTGAAGGTGGTCGGAGGAGGGAGAGACTGCGGTGCGGGCGGGCTGGCCAGTAAGCAGCCGCAGTCCGAGTCCCCGCCGGCGGCGCTGGCGCATTCCAGGCCTAACTCAGAGGCAGCTCCCGGACCCCGGCCCTGGACTCCTGTCGTGCCCCCTTCCCATTCCCTTCCCTTAGATTGGGGACGAGGAGCCGGGCCCGGGAGCCCGGGGAAGCTGAATTATTCATCTTTAATCCGCCCGCAGCTGCCGCCTTTTCATACCGGTAACGCGAGTTCTCCCGGGGCCTAAATTATTGATGGTTGGGGTTTGGAGGGAAGGGAGGGGTGAGGAGTGGGGCTAGAGGTAGGGAGAGGGGTGGGAATGAGAGGCAAAAATAAGAGGTTCTAGCCTCCCCCAGCCTTCAGATCAGAAGCCTCTCCCCAGGGGTTTCACCGGCCCTTGCTCTCAGTACCCCCAGAAGGGGACGGGAAAGAAATGAGTGTATCGCAGATGTTCCCGCTTTCTCCGAAAGTCGCCTGAGGCTAGCAGGGCAGGGGCTGTAGGTTGCCGGCCAGGTCAGGCTGGCCGCTAGAACTCTCTGCGCTTGGATTGCTCAGTAACTGCGGCTGCGGGTTGATCACTCTGGGTGCAGGATTTCTAGACTGCTGTAGGCCAGGGAGAATGGGGCGCCGCGCAGCGAGCTCAGGCCTGGCATCCGGTGACCACTTCGGCTCCGAGGTTGGGGGCCCCTGCTGGAGTCCGGTTGGAGACCCAGCGCCCTCCTCCTGGCCAGGAGAGCAAACGCCCTTGCTTTACAGTGTCCTGGGAGGCTGCAGAGGTCTAAGAGGTCAGGGGGACGGGAACTGGCTCCAGCTGGCAGCACAGGGTGCCCCTGTGAGCTCAGCCCGTCCGGGCGACCTGTACCGTGCTACCTAGGTGAGGCAGTGGGTCCCAAGCCTGGCTCAAGGTGGCAGGCGAACAAGCCCCGGCAGCCTGCATTCTCTGGCTGCTGCCGAGCGGAGCGCCGCGCGGCTCTCCGCTGCCTCCCTGGCTCTGAGCGCAGCCGACTCCGGACCCCTGCATCTTCAGCCTTCCCTGCTCCACCTGGCTTTCTTTGAACTTTAGACACTAGGGAGAGGAGTGGAAAATAGGACCCCCAAATATCTAAAGATAGAAAGCAAAAAGGAAAGGAATAATCCCGATCAAAAACCAGAATAAAACAAAAACAAAAACATAAGGAAAGAGGCAGTAACACTCCAATTCTGATTAAAAATAGATACAAGAGGTAGGGAGCAAAAGGAGGGAGTCAGACACTTAGCCCCTCTCTGTGCTCAGAGCCCTTTTATACTGAATCAACCGGTCCCAGACCCCCCAAAATCATCTGCCTCCAAACCCTAGCACACACCAGCGGCTCCTCCCGCTTGCGGCTCAGGCGGGATCCCGCTTGGCCCTGCTTCTGTTCTCTCCTTGGCCCTTCTTTTCCTCTCCTACATTCTTTCCTGCTGGCATTAATTTCCCCTCTGCCCTCTTTCTTCTCACCCTGCTTCTCTGTTCCTTCCCTCACTTCTCCCTTGAGAGGTACTGGTCTTAGCCGCGTTCTTCCCAGCTCTCTGCCCTGCGTCTGGGTTTCCGCATCTCTACGGCCAGTGGGTTTCAATCCCCAATCCCCCCCGAGTTGTGCTCGGCCTCGGACCACTGTTCTGCCACGAGTCCCAGATCATGCCCCTCCACCCTGCCTGCTCCCTTCACACATCCTGGGCCGCGGACCCTGACTAATGGCCGGTCCCTGCTGTGTGTGGGGTGTTGTGTTTTTTTCTTGTCTCTCCCCAGCAGGGCACGGGGGTGTGAACCAGCTTGGGGGGGTGTTTGTGAACGGCCGGCCCCTGCCCGACGTGGTGAGGCAGCGCATCGTGGAGCTGGCCCACCAGGGTGTGCGGCCCTGCGACATATCCCGGCAGCTGCGGGTCAGCCACGGCTGTGTCAGCAAAATCCTGGGCAGGTGAGGGCCTCAGAGCTGCCCCTGGGAGAAGCCTTGCCTCCTTATCCCACCGCCCTGGGTCTCCAGACCAAGGACTTGGCTAAAAGTCCAGGACGCCAGTGAGTGACGGGGTATCTAGATCCACGGGGGTATCTAGAGAGCTGCTCCTTTTGGAGAGGGCGCTCAGGTGGTGGCCACGGCCCCAGGAGTGAGGGTGGAGCGGGGTCATTCAGCTCCTGCCCAGCTTCAGGGTTCTTGCGAGGAGGCTGTGGGACTACCAGACTTCAGAAAGGGAGGGACTCCTCTTCAGGCAGAGTTAATGCAGACTGGGGGTGGGGGTCGGAGGAACAGGGTGGGGAGCGTAAATGGGTCCCCAAGATGGAAGAAAAAATCAGCATTGGGGAGGGGACAAGAGGGTCCTGGTTCTCACCCAGTTTCTGTGCTCAGTAGGAAAGGGCTGGAGGTGGTTCCTCAGCCCTGGTGGGCCTGGAGGCCTGGAAGCACGCTGTTCCTCCTGTTCTTTCCAAATGAAAGGCTGGGCTTTCAAACTCCCAGAGGCACCTAGTCCCGCTGGTGTGCTCGCAGCCCCTGGCATGACTATCTTCCTGGAGGGAGTGTCCCTCTCTTCCTCCCCCTCATCCTGCGGCCCATCCCTCACCCTAGCCACGTGCCCTCCGGAAGCTGGCTCAGCCATGCTGAGTCTTTTCCGTCCTCGCTGCTGCCTCGGGTGGGAGAGCGGCTCTGCCGCCACCCTGGAGCCCGCAGCCTCCCTGCCCCTGCCACGGCCTGTTCTCACTGACCCCGCCGGCCTTCCCGGCACAGGTACTATGAGACCGGCAGCATCAAGCCCGGAGTGATCGGAGGCTCCAAGCCCAAAGTGGCGACGCCCAAAGTGGTGGACAAGATTGCTGAATACAAGCGACAGAACCCTACTATGTTCGCCTGGGAGATCAGAGACCGGCTCCTGGCTGAAGGCATCTGTGACAATGACACGGTGCCCAGCGTCTCTTCCATCAACAGGTGAGCAAACCACCCTGGACTCAGGGCGGGACTCCAGCTCCCAGCTCCGGCCCATCAGGGCATCTCCCAGCTAGCGGTCTCTGTTCTTTCTCCAGCCTCAGCCCTTGCTCCAGGCTCTCAGCCCCGGAAGTCCTTTGGGCAGGGAGAGGAGACCCGGGAGGCAGAGAGATAGACAGACAGAGCTGTCTCCGGCACAGGGCTGGGTATTCCCTGCCAGGCTTCTCCCGCCGGTGTCCTGGAAATGAATCCAAGTGTTTGTGGTAATTAAGACTCCAAGATTACGTGCCTCGGTATCTAGAGACAATCAGCCCACAGCCGAAGGCTTGAAAATGACCAGTGTCTATTCATTGCTTCCCAAACAGACTTCCCTTTCTAAAGGCATGCTCCCTTCCCCAGGGGCAGCCGCCTGTCCTGGCTTCCCCACCCTCCATGCCAACTCCCACAAAGCTTGCCTCCCAGGAGCCCAGGCCTTGCTAGCCAGCTCTGCACAAATTTCCAGCCTCCAAGCACGAGTATCCAGGCCTGCAGAGCAAGCTCCAGCCACCAGCCAGCAACTGGCAAGGAGTAGAGAAGCTGGACAAGGAGTGGGACACCAGGTAGGCAGGGAGAGCTGTGGACCCTGAGGCTCAACTTTAGGACCCTTAGGGCCCAGGGATAAGTCTGCCCCGATGACAGGCTCAGGCACATAGAGCCCACATAGGCTGGAGTCAGCGAGACATGTAGTTGCACAAGATAGTCTCCCAGTGCCCAAGCCACTCCAGCACGCTCTCTGGGAGAGTACACATGCACGCTCCACGTGTGTATACTGTGCCAGTGTGCAAATGGGCCTGTGTCAGGTACCACACGTACAAAGAGCAGTGGGATGCAAGAACCCAGGATGGCTTCAGCATCACAGAACTGTACAATCTGACATCAACAGAGACCCTGTATAAGTTCCAGTCAGCTTGGCCAGCCTTTCAACCCCTGCCCCCCATTTTAAGGCAGATTCCCAAATGAGAAGAAGGCTGAGGTTTTCATACCCTTGTTATTCTTTGCATTCTTCATAGACTCATTATCAGGACAACTAATAATTCAGATGGTGCCTTTTTCTGAAACTGGCATCACGTATCAAGGCTTTTTAAAAAAAATATTTTGCAAATGATATGGAATTATCCCAAATCATCCTGAAAACAGCAGGTAAAATTAGCTGGTAGAATGTACCTTGGCTAAAGAAGATTCCCTCTGCCACACTCGTGCTGTAACGTACTGTGAGGCGACCCCAGAAATTATCCCAGTGTGTGCCATCTGTATTAAAATGGTTATTCAGTTATGAACAGGGTAACATAATACTGATCAGCTAATTATACACCCTCCGAAAACCCTCCAGCTCCCTGGGCCTGGCTCGCTAGGTACTGAAAGCATAGCGGTTTGACATTCAGACACCTTCGAAGGAGCTGGAGAAAGACTCCAGGTGGTTTGGGAGAGGAATGTGTCTTTTGCATTTAAAAGCCAGAGGAGGCTGGGGAAGCTTTGGGGCTGTGGCAGGATTGGTGGTTAGGAAAGGGCAGGGGACAAAGCATTTGTTTTCGGAGCCATCTGGAGACTCAGCCTCTTGGCTGTCTGCTGGTCCTGGGAGTGAGTTGGAACAGAGATCTCGGAGGAGAGTGGCCTGTCGAGGAGCGATGTGGCTGGGACTGGGCGCTGGTGTACTGGGAGACATTCAAGAGAAATGCTTGTTGTCAGTGATAGGATTTGCAAGACTTTGGGGGAAGCTGAGACATGCACAGTTAAGGCAATTTGCTTTTCTTGATGGGTGGAGGATGGGAGCAATCAAGGCACTTCTGGTGGTGACATCCCTTGCCTACCAGCCCATCTAGAACCCTGTCCTCCTCTCCCCAACATATACCTTCACTGGCTGAGATGTTTTGGGAAGCTGGCTCATGCAGGAGTTTGGGAATACTCTCATTCTGAAAAGCCACAGAAAGCAGGGAACATGTGACCCCAGGATCAAGCTCAGAAGCCTGGGGGTGCACTCCCCAGTATTGGGGGAAAGCAGAAGGGCAGGTTGAGAGTAGGAGAAGAATGGCCTCAGCTTGATAGTGCTGACAGCCCACCACCTGAGGGGCACTGAGGCTTCCTTTGGGTATGTAGAAATAACTATCTGTGGGCAGGTGTTGCTGGAGATGGCGAGGGAGTGGGAGGAGAGGAACGGGGAAGCCACCAGCAGTGGCAGCCAGCCCTGGCTCTGCGGTTAGGCTTGCCGCCTTGCTTTGTTGACAAGGAGCAGTCAGGGTATTCTTGACTTCACTTTGGGGTAGAATCCTACCATGGCTCCCATGGGAAAAGAATTCTGGGGGCCTCCCCATGTGCTGCTGAGTTGGGGTTAGAGGGATGAGTCTAGGCCCTGATGTCCTCAGCTTCGTCCCTGTAGGTGCTTTGCTCTAAAGGGGGAAAGGTTTATCTGAGATTTGTTGTTTCACCCTAAAACCTGATAAAGGCGGGATGTTTCTACCAGTGTTGGGGATATCAGGAACTTTGTAAATATTCTCGCTATAGGAAGAGCCTGGAGATTTTCCTCCGTGCAGAAAGTGTGGTGCGTTGGGGAACGGGTGGTTCATGAGTTTCGAGCCTTACTGTTGGTGCGGTGCCCGCTTGTCGTCAGTGCCTTATAACCGTTGTGAGTACATGCACGCGTGTGCCGGTGGCTGGCAAGAAAGGACGTCCATGCATGCTCACCCACCTGAGCCAAACTGTGAGGTTTTTTTTCATCTTCTCCTCCCCAAAACAGATGCTGTCGCCGCACTTGAAATATGCTGTTATGGTTATAAACTAAATTGCTTTTCATGCTTTAAAATTGGTTTTGGTTTTCTCTGATCCTGTCGCGATAAAGGCTTGGCCATTCAATCCACATACTCCACTGGCAAATCCTCGGAGAAATGCCTCTCTGAGTCAGCGGAGTGGGTCAGGGAGGCCTCCCAAACCGCCCCCCTGCCCCCAGAGACCACTGTCAAAAATCCGGAGGGTGGACTGGATTGCTTGGCATGTGGAATTTCTGTGACTCATTCTCGATATTGGGTTACTGATCACTAAGCGGGGTGTTGCCAACGCCTCAGCTTGTACGCGGCTGCCGTGGAGGGCAGATGTTTATAAACAGGTGACTTGAGACTGAAACCTGGTGTGGGAAATGGCCTGGAGGGGGAGAGAGATGGAGGGGGATCCGTGCTGCCCAAGGGGGAAAAGTCCGCCTAGTTACATCGCTGAGCAATGGACTAGGCAGGAAGGATTTTCCTGATTATATGCCAAAGTCTTCTGATTTGGCTGTTGCTCTAGGCAGAGAATACAGCTCCTTGGAAAGAATAGGCACAAACTCCAGGTAGAGTCTAGGGTTACCAAGGATCCCCTGAGAGCGCTCTCTTGGAATGAGCTGGCAAAAAGGCCATTGCTCTCTTAACTTTTCCAGCCTGCCCTACACTCTTGGGATCAGGGCCTTCCCTGCCCCTTGATCTTGGGAGTGGACTCTTCCAGAGTCAATTTCTCACTGATCGCCTGCTACCCACACTCTCTCTCAGCCCCTTTGGCTGTTTGTTTGGCTGTTAAGTGAGCACGTTCATTTCCTAGCAGTGGCAACAGTGGCTTCAAGGCTACAGCCCCAGTGCTGTTCAGGGATTCCGTCCTGTGTTATTCGCAGGCCTCATCAGAGGCCTGGCAGTGGGGTGACAGTAGTGGGCCAGCTGTTCATTTGAACACTTATCCGAAAAAGCTGGGAATGCTGAAGATATGTTCAGGGCTGGAGTTTGTATCTTTCTCTGAAACTCAGGTTCTAGAACATTGCACATTTGACTCTTAGACTCTTAGACCTGGCTTGGCATGAATCTGGGCCAGAAGGGCAGCTTTACCTGCCATATTCCCATGCCCTTGTAGCTGTTTGGTGGTCAGGGCTGTTGGTCTCATGGCAAAGAGCCAAGGCAAGTTGGTGGGCTAAGGAGAAGACTTCTGTTCTCAGAGAAGCAGGACAATAAGGACAGAGCTTGCCTTTTGTGGCCTGGGGCCCACCAGACTGGGGCCACAAAGAGCAAACAAGTATGCCGATTTCTGTGTGAGAAGCCTTGCTCACCTGTCCTTCCCCAGAGAGGGCTCTCCTGCTGCTGAGATCACCCATCATTAGACTAACATGTGATATAGGTACAACTGTTAATCTTATTTCTTAAAATGAGCTGGAGCTGTCCTCCTGAAAAGCCGTTTTTGTTCCCTTAGTTACTCTAGACTTCTTGGCCCACGGTCGTATGGGTCTGACTGTTTCCCTTGTCGGCTGGCCCAGAGAGGGCATTCAGGTGAGAGCCATGGCTGGTTGCCCTGAGTTCTTACCTCAGCTGGCAACTCTGGAGAAGAGAAATATAGGAGGGGTTGTCCCTAATGAAAACTCCAGGTAGGTTTTGGAAGGCAATGCGAAGAAGAAAGGAGAGGAAAACTCCTCCTAACTAACTAAATAAATAGTGTCCCAACTATTTTGAGAACTCAATAAAACAATCACATCAAATATGAAGAGGCATAAATCTTGTGTCTGCACAGGTAACCTACTCAATTGCTTTTATTATCGTTCAGGCTGCCTCCATTTATTACCGTCCACAGCCTGGGCAAAGGAGCTTGCGTGGAGGGTGGTCTCCAGTGCAATCCTACACCCCGAGAGGCAACAATCAGCCCATAGAGCCAGGGATTTCGATGGGAGCTCGGGAAGGGCCCATCTGTCTGCATGAAAACCAATCAATAACTCTGTAACCAGAGCCCTTGTCACAGGGAAATGGACAACACAACAGTTCAATACAGGGGCCACAGGGGGAATTAGCCAGTGGAGATGGGGCCAGGCAGGAGCAGCCCCTGGAGAAGGGAAACAGGGTGCCTGGAGAAGGGAAGATTGGGGAGGGAGCAGCACTGTGTGTATATTGGCAGAAGGGGCAAATTATTGTGCAGCGTAGATCCAGGGAAGGGATCTACTGTTGGAAGTTGGTGTGGGAGGGAACAGCTGGGAAACGGGCTTATTCTGGTGCGTGCGAGAGAGTGTGGTTGTATATGTGATGGTATGTGCTCGTAGACTAGAACATTACAGCTTCCAGAGAAAGAGTAGCCATGGTAGTAATGGGTGCAGAAGATGACTCCCCCCTCCCCCCACCCACACACACCACCAAGAGCCTGCACTCTGAAGAGGGGCTTGTTAGGAGCCCACATGGGATAGGGGTTCTGCTTCCCCATCGTGCCGCAGGACTGATGAAGGAACACCCTAAGCCAAGGGCTCCATTGTCTGCTCCCAGCTTCCTAGGCCTCCAGCTCTGGCTGCTCGTAACTTCCCCTCTTAGTTCTCAGGTCTGTCCTTAGTCCCTCCTTGTTGCTACCTGGAGTTGGAGGTCTCATAGTAAGAGGAAAAAATGAATATGATTTTCTTTTTCACTTCCTGTTCTTTCTTATTTAAAGATTTATTTATTACTTGAGACAGAGAGCACACGCGCACCAGAGCGAGCGTGCAGGGGGAGGGGCAGAGGAAGAAGGAAAGAATCCCAAGCAGACGCCCTGCGAAGCCTGAAGTGAAGGGGGGGCTCCATATCACAACCGAGATCATGACCCGAGCTGAAACCAAGGGTCCAACGCTTAACCGATGGAGCCATCCTGGTGCCCCTTCACTTCCTGCTCTTTAAATGAGCGCGGTAAAGGGTTCTCACCTGGCCTGCCACTTCTCTGAATCTCTGCTGTTCCCTCGCACACCCCAAGCCAGGTGTCCAGAGTTCTACAGATTCTTGCAAGGGAAGCAGGTACAGGCACAGCTCTGGCCAGTGCAGCTCACCTCGCCATGTCGGTGAGTCTAGAAAGGAGAGAGAGGTCCCGGACAGATCTGAGGCGTGGGAAACAGTCTCTCATGACCAATGACCAAATCACAAGTGAAGGAAGCAGATGGGAAATGAAATCACGTTGGGTTGATCTGTCTACCAGTAGACCATGGGGCTGAATGTTCTCCTCCCACTGAACCTGCGGTTTTGGTGCTGGCCAAGTGCGGCTCGAGCATGGTTCACGATGGTTTCTAGGCACAGAGGCTGAGATCTAAAGTGGGTGTGGATTTGTATGTGTATGCGTGTGCCATCCTGTGTCTGCTCCGAGGCCAAGAGGGAAGGGAGGAAGTTCCAAAGGATGTGTCCTGCAGTCACAGACAAAGGCTGGATACCTTGCCCTTGGCCCATCAGGTCAATCAGTGAGGCAGTCATTGGGCCAGTGGGTGATAATAGGGCTCAGCTGAAGATTGTTTTATAATTTGGGTAAACTGAGGTCAAATTTTCCTTCAATCTTTGCGCTATAACACTCCATGGTCCAGTTAACCCCCAGAAAGAGGGGCCTGGCTACAGTGATAGCATCTTCGTATTGGAGTGCTGTGTGGTCAGCTGTCTATCTTCACTTAGACACTCACTTAGTCCCGGCCCAGTTGGCAGGACTAGTTAGGAACCAACTGTATAAGCAGCTAAAAAGATGCTCTTCCCAGGGGGTCTCTTTCCTGTAGAGTTCTGGTGCAGGGACCCACCAAGGGGTGCAGGTCCCTCCAGCAGGAGGCATGGCAGCAGCACAGGGACACAGTCATTGGCCCTCTCCCAAGGGCCAGGCCCTGGGCCCAGCCTCCACATCCTTTCCCAGTAACGCAGGCGCCAGGGAAACGAAGAAGAGGCTCTGTGTGAGAAACACGCAACTGGGGACTGGGGGAGGCCTTGGAGACCAGGCAGGTGCCTGGGGCCTCCAGGGAGGGCCAGGCCTAGAGAGCCTTTGGGGGTGGGAAATAAGAGGAGGGTGACCTGGCATGGTGGGGAGGGGGCAAGGCCTCGTGCAGTTCCCCGTGGGTGGGAGCAGAAGGTGTATGGGAGGGAGCGAGGGAGGCAGGAGAGGACGTGGAGCCAGGCCCCTCTTGTAGCTTGTCCGCAACCACAAAATACGGGACTCTTTCTTTTGACTTTTGAGAGAGAATTTGATAAGATATTTTGTGTTTTTCATGTGAGTGTGAGAGAAACCGAGAGTTATCGGCATTCTCGAGAGGTCAGCTTTATTGTAGGGATGTGGAGGGAGGGAAGTAGGGCTGCAGGAGCTGGGATGGAGCTGGTAAGAGCTGGGCCAAAGGCCTGGAGTATGCGGGTGCAGCCCAGAGGCAAGAAGATTTGGGTTTTGAAAACTCTGTGCTGACCAAAGAAAACACAGCTTCAGGCCTGATTCAGTCCATGGGCCCTGGTCAGCAGCCCCAGGGCTGTGTAACCAGACGTAGCTTCTCTTCTCAGCTTCAGACCAGAGCGCTAACAGTGCAGGTGCAGGGGTGCGGCCGATGTTTCCTGAGCCCCTTAGTCCAGGAGCCCCTGAGGAAGGTGGGTGGAGGAGAGTCCACTCTCTACTGTGAGGGCAAGGGAGGGTGAGGCGTGAGTGGGAGGGGAGGACGGAAGTCAGAAGAAGGGCTGAAGAGTAAGAAAGGAGCTGGGGAGGCTGAGGGGTGAAAGGGAGAGGCCTCAGAGCTGGCTTGGCCGGAGAAGAACAGAGTGCATGGCCAGGGCACAAAGCAGGGACTCTGGAAGCTTGAGAGGGGGTTGGATCCCATATATCTCCGCCAAGGGCCTCTAGTGGTGCTGGGAGGTGGTCCGAGGGACCCTGAACTCTGGCCAGCTGGTAGACCAGGCTGAGGGGGACCTCAGGGAGCTCAGAAGGTGGTGAAGGAGAAAAGGGGAGGCCAGCCAGGAAGGACAAAGGTGGCAGGACAAAGGAAGTGGCATGGGAGGTCAAGTCGCAGAGCTGGGGCTTGTGGCAGGCTGGCCATGGCTGTGGGGCTCCTGCAGTATCGTACTGCAGCCTGGTCCCCAGCAGAAGGGAGAGTGGGAGCGAGGCCAAGAGGAAGGGAGGGAGGTCCTCACCTCCTAGGTGTTCCCTCCACCCGGAAGCCTCTGGCTACTTTGCTCTGGACTTCCTCTTTTTTGCCTGCCTTCAGCCCTGCCTGAACTTCTCTACAGTGAGCTCGCTCTGCAGCCATTCGGGGACAGAGGAAGCCGGAAGGACGCTCCAGGCTGCGCCTGGCAGGAGTAGCAGAAAGGCTGTGAGACAGGGCAGCAGGCTGCAAGGGGAGCCGTACCCACCTTGTAGGCACAGTACGGTTAAGAAATCAGAGAGGAAGGGCTCAGAGCGGGGAGAGAAGGGAGGAGGGCCAGAAGGAAGGACAGCAGTGGCCACAGCGCTGGAGCACGTGGGAGCAGGCCCTGAGGCCACTTCCCCCCCACACCCTGCCCTAATGCTCCCTCTTGGCCCAAGGTCTTTGCTGGACTGGGGAAGGAAGCTGCGGGAGACCAGGGGTCTTGCAGGCAGTATCTGGCTTGACAGGCCACAGAGATGGTCAGGGAGGAGACCCTCATTCTGCCCCTTATCTTGTGACTTTTCATCCTAATTCTAGAGGGCAAGATGGTCCCTGCCTATGTGTCATACCGAGAGAAGTTAGTGACTATGCATTGAGGGCCTCTGTGTGGTTCTGTTTTGGAAAGAGCCTGAGAACTTTGCAAAGAGCATGTGGTATCTAGCTGAGCCTAGCATTCCAGTCCTGGGAAGCTGTCTAAATGGTCCTAGTATTCCAGGGAACTCTTAAAAGGAGTCAGTCTTGTCAAACAGGGGGCTGGTGGTTTGCAATTCAGAGTTTCCAGCTGACGGGATTGTTTGGTCTCAGAATGAAAGTCTCTGCCATCACTTGGGCGACCTGTCTACTTGGGATGTTAGCAAATGTTATCTGGCAAGCGTGGGTTGAATGGACAATAGATCTCGCGATGGGTTGACGAGTGTGGTTCCGGTCAGGTACAAAGGGTCCCAAGACGCTTAGTCTGTGTGCACGCGTCTGTGCCTTTTCTCTGCTAGAGGTGAGGGTGTAGAGTGGCGCGTGATGGCCAGGTCGTGGGTGTGTAACATGCTTACCGGGAGCACTTGGTTTGTGTCTGTCAAGGTCCTCAAAGGGAGTGTGCATTTAGGTAGGGACACAGGTCAAGCGATTGATCTCTTTTTATCATCTGCAGAGAATATACTTCCCCTCCCTCCCCCCATCACTTACCTTTCTCCTTCCTCTCTCTCTTCCTCCTCAGGTTAGCTGGTTTGGGTTAGGAGGCCAATCTCAGTAGACTCTAATTGAAGAGGGAAGAGAACTTGATAAGATAAGGAAGGCCATCCTTCCTCTGGGGACCAACAGAGGTTTCATGTTCCCCTACTCTGCTAGACTTCTTGAGGGAGCTGACACCAGGGCAGGTGGCCTTCCCACAGACTGTGACTGTCTGTCCTGTGGGAGAGCCAGAGGAAATGAGGTATTCCCTGGGGTCAAGACTCAGCTTCCCTTCCCAGTCACCATGGGTCTGGGTGGAGGGACAGTCTAATGGAGCCCCCGATGAGACAGGGAAAAGGGGTAGAAGAGAGATGGCTCAAGACAGGAGAGAAGTGAGAGCCCAGGGGTGACTGACACGGGCCAGCTCCAGCTAAAGCTTGTTTTTCAGCCTCAGAAGTGGGCTGAATAGTGTGTTGGGAAGGGAGGTCATTTTTTTTTTTTTTTTTTTTAGGGTAAAGGCTCTGAAGCCTTTGGGCCAGTGCACTGGGCTGAGCACTCAGCTCTTTGCAGAGGGTATAGTCCTGGTTTGGTCCAGCTCCCCCTAGAAATAGTGGCCACCCCTCACTCTTACACCCCCTGCCCTCTCGCCCCAGCATGTACGCATGTGCCTTGTCCCCCTCCCTCACCTCCCTTAACTTGGCCCTGAGGATCTGGTAGTCCCTGGCCCCAGTCAGGCAGCCTGGGGACTCCTTAGGAGATGACCTCCCAGGGTGGGTAAAAAAAAGTTGAGAGAAATTCATTTCATGGCCAGTGGCTGCTTAGAAAAGGCGATTCCAGCATACGAATGTGATAAATGTTAACTGAGCATTAATCGCATTAAAGAGGGCCCTATAAACTTTTCATTTCTAATTAAATTCGTCCAGTGATGCTGCCCAAGCGAGTACTCTGGGCCTTTGTTTATGTGGAAAATTAAAATGCAAATACAATGGGATTTATTTCCAGGAGTGGAGTGATGGGCTGGCCCCCCTGGCTACTGGTCTCCAGGCCTCTCGGGCCAGGTAACTGCTTCTTTGGAAGTGCCATCCCCCCTTGGGACACATTCTGGTGTGAAGGGAGAGGACAGAGTTCAAGGTCAAATAGAGTTAGAGATGAAGAGAGGGTGTGGAAAAATTGAAGAGAGGGAGAAAAAGACAGTAGATGACCCAGAAATCTTGGAAGACATTGCCCTGCCCCCTCCCCCCTGCTGCCTCCACTTCCAACTCACACCTCTAAGAGAAGAGATCCCCAAAATGTCGCTTGTGAGTAATGTCACCACAAGCTTCCACTGCAGCTCGGGGATGAAGGGTGTGCGTGGGAGGGAGAATTTGGAGGAATCAGCCCTGCTAAGCATATGTGGACCTCCTCCTGAAAGAACCGAGTGGTCATCTGCAGGGAGGGCCCAGGGCCTGGATTTATCTGCAGCAGTTTGAGGGCCTGCTGCTGTCCACACCATGGTTTCACTGATCTCTTCCCACCACCGCCCAGCGGTACTGACACAGGGCAGTGGAGCAGAGCGGTACACACCGAGGGCACTGTGTGGGCATGCCCGCACACACGCACGCAGCCTTCTCGCGTGTGGGGAGAGCCGGTCACTCGGGAGAATAAACAAATGTCCCTTGCAGGGAGTCCTTCAGTGCCGTGATGCCTTTGGTAAAAAGCAGTAACCCTAAATACTGTTGAATAGAATGATCTAAAGTTCCTATTTACTGAAACAAATTAAATCAAGTGGAGAGAAAACATGGGTCAGAAAAATCATGCGGGTAGATCAGCGGAGACACTGAAGGATCGCTGCACTGCTCTCTGGATAAGGAAGTTGTAAACAGCATTAAAAAGTAGAGAGGGAAAGAAAATGGGAGGAGAGACATGAGAAAAAGCAGAGCACTAAATCACAAATAGGGGTACATGTACAAAGTCACAAACCAGATTTACGCCAAGCGTGGCAAAATCTACGGCTTAGTCTGACCACACGTGGAGATACTCTGTGCACGGGCGTGCGGGCGTCCAGACAGCGGATGAGGTCATGTCAGCGTAAAGAGGGTGGACTTGGCCGTGACCTGGACCCTCTCTGCTGGACAGTGGGACCGACCCAACAGCTCCACCCTGCAGGGATCTGATTCGGTCCGGTTCTGCAGACAGCCAAGGATGCAGCCTTAGGGGGTTTTTAAAGGTCTTTGAGCACAGGAGTCTCTTGTGAGCTGGATCCACGTTCTAATGGATCTCCAAGGCTGCAGCCCATTCCCAGATGGAGTCTGCTTGACTAGTTTTGTTAAATAGCTTGCTACCCCTGTCCTCTTTAGTCTGTTTTATTCTGGGTTATTCTCGTCCTTTTCAGCATTCTCTCATGTCTCTTGGAAATGCATGAGCACTTGCTGACAAACAGGTAAATGTGACAACTCCCAAACATCTGGATGAAAACCAAACCTTTAGGCAATCATCTCTGAGGGTTGTCAATAGGATGCCAAATATCTGGTGATCTAGAGACATCTACATAATTGATAGATTTCTTAGTTTTTATCCAGGCATCGGCACTCCTTTTCATTTCACTGGTGTCGCATTTCATTGGGAAACACCTGTTTTCAGAGGAAAACATTCTAGGTGACAAAGTGTCATGGTTAGAAAGCATCTCTGATGCATTTGGGTCTGGTTTCTGGCTTAAAAGGAGGCTGGTCTTGACTTGAAAGTCAGGTGGAGAGCTGGTGTTTAGAGAATTTTGTATCTGAACAACGGCCGCTGGGGGATGCTTTCCCTGGAAAGTTGGTTGGGAGGGCAAATCACTTTGTCCAAATAAGGGTAAGCTGGGGATGCCTGGGTGGCGCAGTCGTTAAGCGTCTGCCTTCGGCTCAGGGCGTGATCCCGGTGTTCTGGGATCGAGTCCCACATCGGGCTCCTCTGCTATGAGCCTGCTTCCTCTCCCACTCCCCCTGCTTGTGTTCCCTCTCTCGCTGGCTGTCTCTATCTCTGTCAAATAAATAAATAAAATCTTTTAAAAAAAAATAAGGGTAAGCTGTCCAGTAGGCCTGGCTTCCATAACAGAATCCACTTTGCCATCTTAAAGGAGAGTACCGGGTTCTTAGGAGGCATGGTCTTTCATTCATTTATACTTTCATTTGTCCATTCAGAAAACCTTTGCTGAGCACCTGCTATATGCCAGGCAATTCACACAAACCTATGTAACCCAGAAAATGTAAGCAAGTGGGCTCTGGGAGAGATTGCTGGAGTTTGAGTCAACTTCCCTACTGACTGGCTACGTGGTTATAGGTAAATCTCATCTCTTCTCTGGAGCTCGGGTTCTTCACCCATCTAACATGGGGATAACCATACAGCTCTCTCACAGGTTCTCGTGAGGGTTACATGAATCAATCCATGCACACCTGCTTAGCATTGCACCTGGCACATAGCAAGTGCTCAATAAATGTTAGTCATTCTCATGGCAGTCATAGTCAACAAGTGTCTATTTCTTGCTCTGTGTCCACGTCAATGTGTGTGACTTCTGGCTTGTGTGTGCCTAAACAGTGACCTCTTTTAAATAAAAAAGCTTGAGCCGGAAGGATATTCTGTGAACAGAAATGTGTATCATGAATGCCAGTGAGAATTATGGTCCACTCTGAGCCCGGCCAGATTTAGGAAAGGGCCTGTTCTATGTGTGAGCAAGAAGAAAAGCCCGCGATGAGTCAGTTATCTGACCATTGAACAGAATTAGTCAGATAATTGCCCCTTTTTTCCACTTTGTTTGAGAGCCCAGCCTGTGTGTGTGTGTGTGTGTGTGTGTGTGTGTGTGTAAACTTCTATGCCTGCACACTCCTTCTCTGGAATGAGCCTACTAGTGCTTGAGGAGTTGAAGGTTGGCATTTCCTGGGCTTCATGGCATTTTCATGGGTGGTGGTGCTTTGCATTTTGTCATTTTTTTTTAAAGATAAAATGAAACACTAATGGAGAAAAAGTCCTTATTGATGAGTTTGAAGGGTTCCTCTGATTCTTAAATGTCATAGAGGGAAGAGAAGGAAGGTAAACAGACAGAAGAAGGGAAGAGAGGAGAGAAAGTAAAGATAAGATAAAGGATAAAAAGAGAGGAGAGGGGGAAGTAAGTAAATATTTGGCAAGTTCAAACCAATCTGTCTACTATTGTCCCACATCTCTTCAGGGAATCATGGAAGGTTGATCATCATTGCAGTTATTTTCACTGTTAAGGGCTAAAAGATTTTAAGGAGCAAATTTAGGAGAAAAATTTTACTTTGGGCTTAATGTATTATTAAGTGCAATGGCTTGAAGTAACTGGACAATTACAAATTCTACTTACTCTGTGATCAACAGGAGAAGAGATGAAAACCAAAGTTTTCCAAACTCACGATGATGTGTTCTGCTCCCCATCTTTATGGAAAGGCCCGTGGAATGAGGCCAAAGCCCAATGCCATTCCTGTCTATAGTTCTCCCTGCCCGTTTGGCCTGGGTAGGTAGCCAAGTTCAACTCAATGGGCTTTCGTAAGATCCACACCCAAATGCCTTAATAGTCACTGATCTGATTTCTTTCTTACCCCTTCCTTATTTCCCAACTTGACCCCTAGATTTCACTATCCCTTATTTATTCCTATTGCCTGACAAAGGTTCTGATTTTTTCAGTTAGAAAGTAAATATTTTAAATGAGCTAAATTTGAATCCTGAGAACTCAATTATCCTTGGATTTTTTTCATGAGTATAAAATGTTTCAGGGCCACCCTTTTCCTTTCTGCCTGTTCATCCTCACAGGGCTGGATGCAACCTTGGTATGGAGATGGGCAGTGGTGAAATCTGTTATCCCCCAGCCCCTGCCCCTGTCCAAATGAACCAGAAGGCCAAGGAGGGAGCTGGCCCCTGCCTGCATGCTGCCTGGCTGACCACACGCACACCTTTACTCATCTTAGGGTTTTATGTATATTAGCACACATGGACATGCTTGTACACATTCAGAGGCCAACCTTATGGCTGCTTTACTTGGTAAGCCCTTACAGTCGTAATAATAGTAGCTAACAAGTGCTTACTATAGTAGAAATCATTATAAGCATGTTGCATGTATTAATTGATTTAAGCCTCGTAAACAACCCCATAGGGCTTTATAGGATTGTTTATAGATGAGGTAACTGGAATACAGTGACGTTAAATAACTTACTCAGGTCACAGGCTAAGCAGAACTAGGATTTGAACCCAGGCAATACTGGATCTAAAACTTACGTGCTCATCCAGCACTCTATGCCTCCTATTACCTTTCCATCAGAGGAAGTGCAGGCAACTACGGTCTCTTGTGCGGCTCTGTGTTTCTCGCAGTCTCATGCCCAGTGATGTAGTGATATATTTCCTGACAAGTTCAGAACAAAGACCCTGCACCCTGGTAGAAAGTCACACCTAGTAGGTGTTCCTATACTCTCGTATGGTGTGTGAGGGGCCCTGTGAGTGCAGGCCACCACTGAGCTCCATCATCTGGGGAGGCTGGGAAGGAAAAAGGTGCTGATGGCCAGAGTCACAGAGCCTAGTGGACTGGGAAACTAGAGTTCATGCTGGACTTGGCTTCGTGTTTATTGGAATCGGGGAGTTTACTCCCATCCATCCTCCTCTTGCCGCATCAGGGATCCAGACTGTCAATAGGCACTGAGTCCTGCTTAGGGCTTTGGCTGTTCACTTTAGGCAGATGTAGGGAGGGTGGCACTAGGACCTGTGTCAGAAGTGATCCCATGGATCCAGGGCAGCTGGCTTCCAACAGAACAGAACTGTGCATTTGCTCATCGAGAAGAGATTGGCCCCACATCTCTAAAATCTTCCTTCTGGAAAGCAGCAGTGCAAATGACCAAGCTGGAGTAAGCTAAAAAAGCTAAAAGATGGGCTCTCTCACCCACCTCCCACAACCACACCGAGAAAGCAATTACCGAGTTCTACACCACCACCCAGATCCAACATCATTACTCAACCCACATCACCAAGGAGACACCCATTAACCTAATCTCTGAGACATACATTACCAAAAAAAAAAAAAAAAAAAGATGCTGATATGATCAACGAACACAATAATTCAAAGCAGAAACACAGACGTTGCTGCTAAACAATGCTCAAATTCCTCCAGCTCAGTGTTACACAAAGTGCAGCCACCTCAATATCACAAACACCAAGTAACAAACCTTAAGCCAGCTGCAGGAGTGCATAGGGGCACAATGCGATACAATGTACACCCAGCACAATTCAAACTCTCCATCCCGCAGGCACACCTGTGCACAAAGGCTGAAATCATGAGGCCGCCAGAGCAAATAGCAAAGGCTGGTCGGGCACGCACAGAGATGGAGCTGGCAGCAGAGCACCCAGCCCCTCTGCGAGCCCAGCTTCAAATGGTCCCAGCTACAGCCTCCCCAAGCTCAGTGCCCTCCTGCTCCCCCGGCCCAGCGCAGCCTGCCAGAAAGCAGCAGCACCATCCCGTTTCTCCAGCAGGTGGATGTGTCCAGACCATCACCTTCAATAAGGCCTCCGGGCTCTGGTTGCTAGTAAGAGAATAAACTGTCCCCTGAGCCTGCTTCCTGAGACAGGACAAATCAGCTCTATCCTGGCTGGGGTTTAATAAGACTTGGCCGTTACTGAAAATGACAGGGCTTCAGGGATGGAGGGAGAGGTGGGGGTGGGCCGGGAGGGGGGCTCACCAAGCTGGGTGCAGGAATTCCCCTTCCTCCACCAAGCCCTGCCTTTTGTGGCCATTCCAGAGCCGAAGCCCTCTTGCTGGGTGTTCACTGAGTATCGATTCAGTCTGCAAGCAATTTTAATATTTCTTCAGGGACTTTCCAGCAACAGCACAAGTCATTAATTCACCCTCCCAAATTGCTTATTCAATAGCAGGAACATGGCTCCTGAATAAAGTCCCAGAATTTATGTGACTCACACGAGTCAGGAGGTCAAACAACTGTTATGGAGCGAAGTTAAAAATCCAAATAAAATATTGACACTTTTTTGGGGAGGGGGAGAAGTAAAGGTATTTAAAATAGGTTTTTGTTGCAATGCCCCCAGGATAAAGAATGGAAGGAGACTGAAGACAAGTTGGAGTTTATAAAATCAATGGAATTTATTGCACATCTACTTGGCATTTAATAATTCTCTCATTTCCACACCCCCCACCCCATCCTAGCCATAGACAGAAGGATACACAGGTATACAAGTGCACATTTATGCACATCAATACCAGTGCACGGACCAATATAAAAACACAGTTGTGATGTGAGAATTCCAGACACTCTGGGAAGGGACCGGTGCAGAGTGTGACCGTGGTTTACGTATTTGACAGAAATAAGCATAGCTGGGGCAGAAATTCATGAAGTAGGTTTTGATAAATATATCCAATATTATGAATCGTGGATCAATGCATCAGAGCTGACATGAATATAAAGATACACTAATCATAGTAGTAGTTTCTAGAAACATAGAAACACTTTTGTGCGTGGTACCGTTACACACTCAAGTACATGATTTGGAAACTAAATAGATAGAGAGATAGATACAGAGAATTTGGAAACTCTGCACCCAAAACCGACCAGTGCATATGAAATACTGAAACCATAGCCACTTAACCTAAAACTGTGCTTCATTTGTAACAGGGACAAGCTGCTCATCAAATACAGGGGCAAGGCTAAGCATTTTTAGAATCGCTGCTATATGCAATTTCTGTTCATTGTCTACGCATACGTTGGCTCAGTTGTCCAGATCGTGAGTGGGAAAGACTATGCCCAAATAGTTCATAAACACAAATAACTATTAATATAGAAATTTCCAGAATAGGTAATACGGTTCAGCCTATAGACATTGGAGTCCCAGGCTTGTACCCAAAGTCTGGCTCCAGTGCTATCAAGCACGTGACCTTAGGCAAATTACTCAGCCACTCTGTTGTCTCCTTGGTGTTATAGAAAACATGCCTATTTGATAGAGCTGTAGCTAGGATTTAAATGAGCAAATGCATTTGTCACAATGGCTGTCTGAGTGAATACGAAATAAGTTCTAGTCATTTCTTTTGCTATTATTATATGCAGCTCTTCTATCTGGGCCCAGCCTCTCATAGATTCTACCATCTGTTCTTGGTTTGAATTATTCTACCCAGTGGCTAGCAGCATGGGTTCCACAGCCAGGTTCCCCGGTTTAAGTCCTGGTTCTGCTCCCTAACAGCTGTGTGCCCTTGGGTAAGTTACTTAATTTCTCTGCACCTCGGTTTCCACATCTGTAGAATAGGGGTAATAATCTTCATAAGAAGTTGTGAGAAATAAATTAATCCATGTAAAGTGATTAGCACAGTGCCTGGTACGTAGTGAACATATATTAGCTCACTACATTCCCTAAGATGTTATCCTTATTATTATTAATAACAACATTCATTTGTTATTCAGCCAATAGTTTTTAAGGGCTAACATTATAGCAGGCACTGTTAGGAGGTGCTGGAAATACAATAGTGAGAGAAATGGGTAAGATATCTGCCCTTATAGAGTTTGGAGCCGAGGAAGGACTCAATGTGATTGAGTAAGCAAGAAGACCAGCTTTCATCTCTGTGCTAGGCCCTGAGGGGAAGAGGGGTGCGGAGAGAAATAGATTGGAAAGCCAGGGCGGAGCCAGATTGGGAAAGATTTTGAAGGCCAGGCTGAGGAATTTTGAATTGATTCTGTTGGTAATAGGAAGCAATTGTAGGGTTTAGCCACATCACATTCTTTCAGGAGACAGAGACTGATGGATTGTTTTCGAATACTGGAGTCACTGGGCAAGAGCTGGGAGGGGTGGGAGGCGAGGAGGTCAGGCCCCACCTCTGCTGCTCAGGGCACTTCCTCCAGGCTTCCTTCTGCTTGCCCAGGGAGGTGGGCATGCCAGGGAGGGGCACGGAGCATGGGCAGGGAGGACTTGGTCCCAGCGGTGAGACTACACAGAACCTCTTTCACCGTCACATCAGGCAGCCTTCTAGCCTCTGGACCTTCCCAAGCAGGACCGTGGGGTGGACAGCTGGTGGACCCCAGTTCTAGCCTGGAAGCCCTGACAGATGAGGGCAGGGCTGGTGGTGAAAGGAGCTAGTCTGGTCACGCTCTGGGCTTGGCATGCACCACAGACTGGTTTCCAAATGGTTAGTTAAACACATTGCCCCTTAATTTTAAACCTATGCATATCTTGAAGTTAAATCAATCCATATGCTTACCATTCATCATATAAACCATCACTATTGCCTCCTTGGGCCAGCCCCATGGCCCATCTAGCCTGGTAAATTGTATCTGGCCTGGGCTCCCGGGGACACGTGGTGGAAGGATTATCGCCCTTAGTGCCAGTCTTAGAAGGCTAAGCCGATGCAGAGTATCTAAAGAAATAATATCTAAGGTAATATCTAAGGAACCCAGTAGGAATCTATCATCCTGGAATGTATAAAAACCTATTTTGAAATTATTTTTATTTTTAACCTATAGTTTAGTTTCCATGGAGGAACTGATACCTTCTGGAATTTTGGTTACTGGGTCAGTGGGAGTCAGGATCAGCAGATGGAGAGAACTATCAACTGACAGATATGAGTAAGGAACCTTCTGAGCCAACTAAGACTTTCTCTCAACCCTCTCAAGGCTCCCCTATATGACCACAAGGATCGATGGTTTCTTTGCTCCCTGGCTTATGCCAGTCTTCTCAAATATTATAGAGTTTAAGAATAATCTGGAGAATTTTCTGAAATACAGATTCCTGGGCCTTAAAGCCATCAGAAATTTTCATCAGTAGGGCTAAGGTGGGCCCCGGGGGATTTGCGTTTTAGCACGCACCCCCGGGGATTCTAATGTAGGTGGTTCAAGGACCGTGGTTTGAGGAAACCCTTTTGCAAGCTTTTCATCTCTCAGAGTTCAGTCATGCCTTCTGAGAAGCAGCAAAGGAGGCAGAAGCTCTTGACACATTTGGGGGAAACCTTGTTAACCTCTGAAGCTGTGCATTCCAGCTCTGCCCTGCGGTAGGCAGAATGGAATTTCCTTCCTGCATCTTCCACTCCTCAGCAGCCATGCTCATACACAGGCCCTGCCTGGCCCACCGGTGGTGTCCCAAACTGAAACCTGCAGGGCATGTGAGTGGACGTGGCCACTCTGACCTGCACGAACTGCAAAGCCAGAGCCTAGGAAGACGGAGTTTGCACAAAGCACGCCAGTGGGGAGGGCAGGTTGGATGATGCTGTTTCCTCTGTGAGGAGGAGGTCGTAAATTTCTGGGGTTTAGTTCCTGGAATGTACAGAGGGGAAATCCCAGCTCCTTGAAGTTCTGAGGAGTAGGGAGAGGTAGGAGCCATTTTTAGGAGAGGTGAAGTTGTCCTGGATAGCCTATGGTCTTTCACTGGACGTTCTTTTTTTTTTTTTAAATAACCTCCAACCTAGAATTCTTTTTTTTTTTTTTTTTAAAATTTTTTTTTTTTTTTTTGGGNACAGCTAGCGAGAGAGGGAACACAAGCAGGGGGAGTGGGAGAGGAAGAAGGCAGGCTCACAGCAGAGGAGCCTGATGTGGGGCTCGAACCCATAACGCCGGGATCACGCCCTGAGCCGAAGGCAGACGCTCAAACCGCTGTGCCACCCAGGCGCCCCTCACTGGACGTTCTGCCGTGAAAAGTCTCCAGCTGTTTGCATTGCTCCAGCCTGAGTCAGGGCTGAGCCAGGGACCTGTACCGGGCAGAGGCAGTTCTCAAAGGCCTGTGTTGAAACAATTATGTGCAATCACTGGGCAAAATATCCTTTGCTGAAGCAACAATCGTTTTGTCCTCTGGAATGATCCAGCCTGTAATACTCAGGAAGCCTGAAGGCGCTGGCAAAGGCCCCTCCCACCACTCACCTGGCTCCGTGGGCTGTGGGGCCAGCTAGTCTGAGACATTCTCTACCCCGGAGTTCCCTTGATTTACCAAATCAGGACAGACTTTCCCCCTATGAGGAATTAAATATTTTCTGCAAAAACTCTGAAGTGGGCAGTCTACCCGAGGACAATTTAAACTGATTTACACATGGGTATGGCATGTGTATAGGGACACCTGATTTCTTGCCCTAAAGACCCTTTCAGCAAACCGGTAATAGGACCAAGCCTGGGGCCAGCCTGCTGTTCTACTAAGAAGTAATTCCATCACGGGGAAAGCCGTCTGTTCTAGGCAGCTGGACAGGATTTTGTGGGGACATGTTTGGAGATCCCATGTATACATCACTTTGTCGGCAGCTGGTTCCAACAGGTGTTATTACTCCCATTTTAGGGAAGGGAATACTAACTCTCAGGGAGCCCCTTGCCCCTTTGTTTCTCCAAACACAACAGAAGAGGCTGGAAATAGAATCCAGGAGTTTGCATTCTGGGCTTTAGGGTATTTCTTTTCTGGAGGTAGGATAGCTTGGTGGTTACAGGTACGGGCCCTGCCTTTAGTCTCCTTGAATTCAAACCCCAGACTTACCATTTATTAAATGGGTGACGTTGGGCAAACTACCACATGCCGTATCTCCAAAATGGGTTGTTGTGAGGATTAAGTAAACTGTTTGGGGCACGTAGAACATTACCTAACACAGAGTAAGTACTCAGGAGACAATGGATTTTATTACTGGGGCTCCTGCTAAGGAAGCATTGCTCCTAGAAATCCTGAGCAGCCTAGTCCTGGATATACTGCCACCTAACTCTCTCCAAGGTGAGCTGTCTGAGGTCACCTCGATGCTAATAGGACCTCTTCTTGTCTCCACCTCGGGGAGTTTTTGCACACCATTTATTATCATATAATACAATGCAATATAATATCATACATAACATAACATAATATGATGGGTAGGTTAACTTGGAAACCCTGAGGCGGACCGTGGATGGATGGATAGATGAATAGATACATTTGTACTAAGTATACATACATTATATCATTCTATTGATTTGTAAAAAGTTCCCGGTCTGCCTGGCTGTAATGAGATTTTTGAACTTTGCGTGGCGATCAATGAGTGGAATATTATTGGCCTGGAGAATTGATATACCTGCTTTCAGTGGCTTGTTCTGCTCGCAGGCTGCCCCGGCCCCCCAGGTGTATGATTCCAGCAGACACTTAACCTTTTTTACAGTGTCATCAGGCTAAAAGGAATCTAATAGTGACACAGGACTTGTGCTCAGCACTCTGCCACTATTGCTTTCCTGTCACAAATAATTTATAGCCTTCTATTTCCATCCCTGAGCCTGCACCCCAGCCCTGCCTCCCGCTATCCCCCAGCTCCCAGGAATCAATAAACTCACACACCACAGTGGGACGTCAGGGTGCACAGAGAGAGACAGACGGACAGAGAGGGGAGACCGACAGAGGGGCAGAGAAAGCCATGGGGGAGAGAGACAGAGAATGAAACACGGAAGAAGGAAGGAGAGGAGGAGGAGGAAGTGGGAAAGGGAGGAGAACCAGAATAAGGATCTCCCTGGCGCCTTCTTAGAATGTTGAGAGCTCCTCGGTTTCTTCATGAGTTTAGCAAACTGTTAATAGGAGACTCATTACATGCTTTCATTCTAACTCACAGAGTTGATGAAACTGTTTTGCTCTCCAGCTTGGTGGGAGGTGGAGGCCTCCTGAGAATTTAAGCAAAGAAAGAGTGACTTCACCTGCCTTGTCATCTCTATTCCAAAGCACTGTCACAGCCCCCTGACATCTGCTGGGCCCTGAAGCTACCGCTCACACTGTCTGTGGATCCCTCCTGGTGCCCCAGGCATGTGGCCCCAGGCTGTCTTGCTGAATCTCTCGGGGTCAGCCTGTGACACCTGCTGCTGCCGCTTCCTGTCTTCTCAGTGCTCTGTCCGGGGCCTCCACAGCAGCTGCACTGGCCGGGCTGGACCATGTTGGGCGGTGAGGCCTCCTGCCTGCACTTGGCTCAGTCCCTAAATAGAAGGCCGCCGGTCCTGATGGTCACCCGTAGGAGTACTACTACCACTACTAGTTATGATTATTAGCACTAGCGTTTATTGAGCCAGGCGTCATACTAACCATTTGACGTGCCTTATCCTATTTAATCCTCGCAGCAATCCTAGGAAGTGGTTGGTATTATGATCTTATTTTACAAGTGAGGGAGTAAGAAACTGCCAGGGGTTTCACAGGCGCTAAAGAACAGAGTTAGGACTCAGACTCAGGCAGACTGGGCCCAGAGCCCATCCGCCTCTTCCCTTTGCCCTCGCTAAGTTCCTCAAATCTCTGTGCTGGTCTCAGGCAAAGCCAGAAAAGGTGGGGGGGAAAGGTGCATCCCTGTGAAGAACACGCTGGAAAGAGGAGTGGGTAGCAGGGGACCTGACAGGGCCGTTTTCCCATGGCAACAGGAAATGGCACTTGCCAGCCCCCTCGTAGAGAGATGGCCTCCAGGACTCCCCACGGCTCCGCCAAAGATCCATACCTGCAGACTTGACTTGAGGCCAGACCTGCCTGAGGCTGTGGAGGCCATACATGTGTCTGGCCGTCTTGCAGTGCCAAGAATGAAAAAGATGGGAAGAGAAGGAGGAGAAACAGGGAAATAGTATCAGACAATCACCCAAAGCAATGCTTTACTTCATCCTTTTAATGCCTGGTGGAAATCCCGTGAGTTGTCTGGTTGTGTACAGGGTACAGGTGGGCGATCGATAACCACCAGGTATCCATGACCCCAGCCCTTAAATTGCCCAAGATCAGCCCTGGGGACTAGCAAGTGCCCACTGCCTGGGGGCACGGATGGACACCAGGAGCATTAGTAACTCACGCAGGCACCCTGCCCAGCTCCTCTCCCGTGGACCCCCAAGCCGCTGTCAGGCAGTAGTGATTTTCCATCACTTGCTGCCTCAGCTAAGTCTGCGCCAGTGCCCCAGGGGTCAGAGCCTCTGGGTAACAAAGATAGAAACTCCAAAAGGCCATCCCATTTTCTGAGTCAACCAGTCCTAGCCCTGGGGCTCCCTTAGTCCAGGGCTCATCAGCCCTCAGGCCAGAGCCACCCACAGCAGGCCCGGTGAGATACCAGAAGCTTTTGATGCAATGAGTTCAGAGCAGCTGCTCTGAGCTGCACAGCCTCCTTCTAGACTTTTCCTATAGACCAGTCTAAATGGGCCTCGCCTACCATCTGATCTTTCCCATTGTGATCATGCTCCAAACCTTCCCCCAGCTCTAGGGAGATGAACTTCCCTTCTGCTGTCCTGAGAGCGGAAAGCTGTAAAAGCTCCCTTTCAAAGCTTTTGGCCACCTCAGAATGCACCATCTCTCGCCTTCCAGTGCCTCTCCTTGTCCTGCCTTGTTCTCTCAGTCATCCACATTCTGCCAGACAACTTGAGGCTCTTCCCGCTGGTTCTTCCTCCTCAACCTGCGAACATATCCAGGTCTTTCCTATCCTGAACAGCCTTGCCTCCACACCTTCCTCTCCTTGTCTATGAACTTCTTTTTTTTTTTTTTAAAGATTTTATTTTATTTATTCGACAGAGATAGAGACAGCCAGCGAGAGAGGGAACACAAGCAGGGGGAGTGGGAGAGGAAGAGGCAGGCTCATAGCAGAGGGAGTCTGATGTGGGGCTCGATCCCATAACGCCGGGATCACGCCCTGAGCCAAAGGCAGACACTTAACCGCTGTGCCACCCAGGCGCCCCCCTACGAACTTCTGAAGGCAGTAGTCTACTTTCACTGCCTCCCTCTCCTCCTGTTCACTCCCTAACCTCTTTCTGTCAGGCTCCTGCTTTTCTGAGACTGCTGTCCTCCAAATGCTCACATCTGCACCTCTTCTTATTCCCCGTTCCCTCCAGTCTTTACATTGTCGTTGATGCTGTGAATTATATTCTCTTTCCAGAAACGTTCTCCTTTGACTTAGGTGAAACGGCCCAATCCTGGTCCTGCCATTACCAGCATGACCAGTTCCGAGCCCTCTGCGAGGTCAGGTTCTTTTCCCCAGCCTCTGAAAGTAGGTGGGGAAAAGAACATCCATCCTCCAACATCCGTCCTTCGGCCCCTTGTCTCTATCAACACTCTTCTCCCTGACAGTCTTAGATCTGTGTCTGCTATGCCGGCTGGACACCCCCCTTGCCCCCCCAAACCCTGCATGTCCAAGACAAAGCCAGCCACCTCCCTGACCCTGTCCTCCTGACCGCGGTACAAACCACCAGCCTTCCAGGTCTTAGAGGCATGGTTGACTCCAGTTAGTTGCTAAATCCTAGTCATTCCGCCTTCACAATGTCTTGCAGACTCTTTCCTTTCTTTCCTGAGACCTCGTGCCTGTATGTTGCTTCACCAGGATCTCTAGTTTAGAAATCCCTCGTGGCTTGAGACTGTCTAACCCTGGTTGCTACACACCGAGAAGTAGGACAAAGTCGCGGAAAGCTCACGTTTTAGAGACCGAGTTCTGCCTCTGCCCTCACCAACAGCGTGGTCTTGACTGAGCCACTTAACCTCTGTCAGCTTTGGTTTTCAACCTGCAAAATGAGGATAATAGTATCTACTCCGGAGGTTGTTGGGAGAATGAACCGTAGTATGTATAAGTCACATAAATTGCATATAGTATTGGCACCTACTAGATGATCGACAAATGGAGAATCACTCTTATCCTCGTCACTTCCAAGTTTTCAGCCTTATTTCCTTTTTCTCCTTGACATACCTCCACTGTTCCTGGCCCACTGGTCTGGGCTTTAACCCCTGAGACTCACTCGGCTTCCACGCTGAGCTTCTAGCTTCCTCCCACGCCTGCTTATAATGCCCCCACCCTCACCCCACCACACTGCTTTGTTCATCTTAGAACCGTATTACTTTTCACAGGGAAGGACACCTTCGAGATTCTGTAGTCCCACCTTTTTACCTTATAGCTGAAGAAACAGAGGCCCCGAGAGGTAGAATGATGAGCCCAGAGCTATGGCGGCCGACGAGTGGCAGAGCCAGAAGCAGGACTCAGGGCCCCTGCCAAACCACCTGCTGCCCTTTCCACTATCCTCCATGCCTGGGGCCCCTTCATCTGTTCAGCCCTGCCCTCCTTTGAAGGTCTGTGTGAAGATCCACCTCCTCGGGGACTTCTTTCCCAGTCCACCACCTGCAAGGGGCTGGATTCCTCCTCTGCCCCCTTCTAGCGTTTACTGCCTGGCCCCCCGGGGCTCCTGACCTTCCTTTGGGTGTGTGTCTTCCTCTGCAGCTTCTTCTCCCGCACCGGGAGGCGGGCGCCTTGTCTCTATTGCCTGTGAGGGCTCGGGTCAACCAGATGGAGTCCGCTCATGGCTTCTGACTCACCTGGCTGGTTTGGGTGAACGTGGCTCACATGCCTCTGTGTGGGGAGGAACAGTGCCTTGGGAGAAGTTGCTTCCAAGGGTACCTGTTCTGGCTCGTGCGCGGAGGGGAACATTCCTTGGTCTTGGCCCCAGTGTTGGTCTTTTGCCTCACTGAGCCGTGGACTCCTCAGATCACAGACAAGCAGGCCCATCCCCAGCCCTGGGATGTTTGATCCCGCCCCCCACCCCGGAGTGCACAGGGTGGGTGCCAGGCTTTCCAGCTAGGCTGGTGAAGAAGCTGTAAGCCAAGTAAGACCCCAGAAGAGCAGATCATTGGGCCAGCGAGCTGGGCAGGGCCAGGGCAGCCAGTAGGCTCAGGAAGAAGTTGTTCGGGGCCTGGCATCTGGCAAAGGGACCGTGTGCTGTGCTGGAATCCCAGGGACAAAAAGGGCCACCCGTGACCCAGCCCTTTCCTTGTTATTTCTTTTTAGCTTAAGACATAGGGAAACCTCACCCTCTCCCCCAATTCTAGAAGACTGTGATACAGTCCCAATAGGAAAGCCAGCTCCAAAATGACCTCCAGACCCAGGGAGTCCTATTCCCAGTGGGAGCTTTGCATGTGGTTGAGGAGGGAAGGATGGGGAGCAAGCCACCAGGATAGTCCCCACCCCCAGAAGGGGGAAGGATGCTGCGCTCCACTCACTCTGCTGCCCCAGTCCGTGCCACCAAACATCACGCCGCTGTTCAGATGCTGTGCACCACAGGAGAGAATACAGACTGCCTCTGTCTGCCTGCTCTAGGCCGGCTCCGCAGAGCCACCGGGAGGGAACACCCGTGCCTTGCAGCAGTCAGTGAGGCCAGGGGTACAGGGAGCAGATGGATGAGGAAGGAGCTGGGGAGCTTGGGAGAGCCCTGTGCAGACTGGGCTGGAGCCGGCGCAGGTGGGAGCAGACGTGTGATGTGTGATGCTGTCGTGCTGCTGTTGCAGGATCATCAGGACCAAAGTTCAGCAGCCTTTCCACCCAACGCCGGATGGGGCTGGGACTGGAGTGACTGCCCCTGGCCACACGATTGGTAAGAGCACTCAGGGAAGGGAGGAAGTGGGGCCCCACCTAGAAGAGCCAGGCACATCCCCCCAATGGCCCACCTGCCCACCCACCTGAGGTCCTAAGCCCCCTTTCCCAGGCCACACTCTCCCTGAGCTCCTAGAGGTCGGGATCTCCCCTAGAGATTTGCTCACCAGGACTGCTCCCTGCCTCCCCGCCCACATCTCCTTGCAGCTCCCGATCTGTCTCTCTGTCTCTGCCTCTCTCTAAATCAAGATTTTCCTTTAGCTTTTCTTCTCCCCTTCCTTCTCCTGCCTCATCTTTTGTTTTTATCTGATTCTGTCTCCACTTGCCCCTTTCTTTCATATCTACTTTCTTATTGCATTTTGTAATTTTTAAAATTTTTTCTCTCTTCTCCCCTCCTCTCCCTCCTCTCTCTTCCCTCCTCTCTCTGCCTCTCCCTTTCCCTTTTCTCCTCTCTGCATGTGCGGCTCTGGATCTGTTCCCATATCTCTGCTCTGCTCCTCACGGCCTCTTTCCTCTTAACCCATCTCTTCTTGGTCTGTCTGTCTCCCCTCCCCTCTGTAACTCTGCTGCTCCAGCCTCCTTATTTACTGATCCTTGCTCATGGCCTCTCAGAGACACGACCCCGGCCCACCAGAATACCAGCTAACGTCCCCTCCCATATGGTCTTCCCTTGGAGCCAAGGGTGCTTGGTGCTGCTGTCGCCATAGTTGAGGCCTGGGGTGGAAGGGGCTGAAATGTGGTCACACTTCTCCCGCTGCCCCTCTTGGCAGCTGTCCCCTTCACTCTTGACCAGCAGGAAGTAGAACAGCAGGTCCAGCCCTCCTGAAGTTGGCAGGAGCCGCTGTGTCGGAGGCCGTGTTACAGTGCGTGCTGGGAGGGAGGGTTGGGCCGGGCTGTACCCAAGTTGATCACTGCAGAGTGAATGTTTTCACTAGTCTGTGCCCTGAGGAAGGAATCAGGAACTTCTCAAGCGATTTCGAGACCAGAAGCAACTGGGAGAGAGGAGCTGCAGTCTTCTGGGGAATATCACGACCATTCTTGTGTCTCCTGGAGGGTCAGAGACAGATCCTAGAAAGCCACAGCCTCTGAAACAGGATTGGTAAAGGGCAGCTCAGGAGACCAGAGACAGTGAGCTGGGGTTTGTTTAGAAGGGTTGGCCCGGCGCCAGGGATTGGTGAGCTCTGCAAGGAAGCCTCCTAGGAGCTGTGCTTCCTGCAGAACCACCGAGTCGCTCTCTAGATCGAGTCAGTGTCGGTGTTGCCATCCATCCTCAGGAAGGGAATGTAAGGGCCCAGCGAAGTCTCTAGGGCCGTGAAGAAGGCCTGGGGTTGACTGGTCCCACTTAGCCTGGGGCTGAACAGAAGTGAAGAGCCTGCCCTGTGTGTAGCCATGCATTCCCCCTAAACCTCAGAGGGCGAAGGGGAATATGGGCTCCCCATCCCTCTTATTTCCTCTGCTATTCTCTCTGCCCCCAGCCTTGGGGCTTTGCCTTGCAATCACAGCTGTTTTTCTGATGGCATTTCCTCCTTACTCTCGTCCAGTTCCCAGCACAGCCTCCCCTCCTGTTTCCAGCGCCTCCAATGATCCAGTGGGATCCTACTCCATCAACGGGATCCTGGGGATCCCTCGCTCCAACGGTGAGAAGAGGAAACGTGATGAAGGTAGGGAGGAGGGAAGAGGCTTGGCTTCCCTGTGCATGCTTTGTCCTTGGACTCAGAGCTCCGGTTTCGGCCCGGCCTTGCAGCTGCTCTGCTGTGAGATCAGTTTTAGTAGCAAAGCCCAGGTCCCCCCACTGCCCTGCTGGCTCCTGGAGAGGGAGGCAGGCTGCTGGGAGAGCCATCAGCTTCACCATCTGCTCAGCAGCCTCAAAGGCCTCATCTTCCGCTGGGACTGCCTCTAACATCCCAGTGGGGTGCCAGGGGAGGAGCATGAACCCTGTACCTTCGGAGCGTTCAGGAAGTTGGGGGACAGCTGATCTCTGACCCAAGGATGAAAGGCTGATCTGCCCTTGTTCTTACCTGGTCCCAACCCATCAGAAGATAGGGGCATGATGTCACATGTGGCTGACGCAGGTGTCGTTTCTCTGTGACACGTGGATTCTGCCCCCCATTGAAACCACTCAGGGAGCTGGACATGGGCCCTCTGCACTCTTCTTCCCTGTGGTAGGAGACGCCACTCAGGCTCCTCTCTGGCCCTTCCCCCCCATTCCCTTTAACGCCTCAAGGTGAAGCCAGGCTGTTAGGCAGGGAGTTCAGGGGAGGGAGAAATGAAAAGAAGGAAAGAGGGGAAAGGACCCAAAGAAGGAGTGGTGGCCATGAGCCTGGGAAAAGGCATTTTACAAATGTTGAGACATGAGGGGTTCCTTGGTGACCATCTGGTTCTCTTCTGATGAGAGAAGGGCCCAGGGTGCAGGGCTGGCAGGCCCAGACCTACGGAGACACCAGGGTCTGGAGCCTGTTTCCTGTCCCAGTCTCGTGGTCCCTGCTGGGGAAGCAGTAACCTTCTGGTCTAGGGAGGGTGTATGATCTTAAGGGTATCTCCCACGAAAAAGACAGAATCATCTCACCCCTAGAGATGAGCATCAAGGGGGACCGTATATCCCATTAGCCTGGACAGTCCCAATTTATGCCTTTTGTCTCTGTGTCTTGGCCAGTCAGCATCTTTTTTCTCTCAAAAATGTCCTGTTTGGACAATAAATCACATGGCCATCCCAAGCATAGACAAGCCCTTGACTGGGGCAGTGTTAGAGGATGAGGAACAGAGAAAAGGGACAAAAGTGAGATTCCCTGGGCCCAGGCGGAGGGCAAAGAGAGTTTGAAAGCCCCAGCCTCCAGCGGAAGGGACAGAGCATGGGAGAGGCCTAGGTCTGGCAAGACAGTGATGACCTGGTGCTGGCCTCCTTCCAGAAGCCCTAATGGCCTCGTTTCACAGGGAAACAGCTTGTCTGGCTCTATTTCTCCTTCTTCCAAAATATCCAAACCCATTTGGCCGCCACGGCCTTTGCCACTCACTAAATTTCATTGTGGTTGTTTTGGCGGCAGCCCCTGATGGGCAGGGGGAGGCTTCCGGAAAGGCGCTAGGTCCCAATTCTCCCTGGGGGCTTCCCACACTCCGGCCTTAGCCAGGCACCCTGGCACCCTGAGTGGTTTGGAAGATTCCTCCTCAGGCCCCAAGGGTTTCCCCTTCCACCACCAGCCCTCGCATTTTTTAGAGTGTGAGATGTCCAGCAGGTGGGGCGGGGGAGGTCATAGGACCCCCCAAGTGTAATCTCCCCTATCGGTCTGCGGTGGGGACCAAGCATGCCCTGTTTCCTGGGCTCCTATGGGTCATGAGAGGGGGCCAGGGGTAGGGAGGCACTGGCATGAGGCTGTGGCCACCCAGGGTCGGGCCCAGCCGGCCCAGAACAGAGTGCTCTCCTCCCTGAAATTGATCACGTTCATTGTTCCAAGTCAATTCAATTCAGTGAACCTTTCCTGTGCATCAGCAGCAAGAAAGGCTTGGTGCTAGAGGGTCCCAAAGCAGAACGAGATATGATTCTTGTCCTTAAGGAGCTTACAGTCTAGTGGGGCGTGTAAATCACGTAAACCCAGAGGGCAGAAAGGCCCGTCAGATATCTGTGTTGTGGTGGAGGTCTGGGCCACAGGCCATGGCATCTCAGAGTCAGGAGGGAGTAACCTGGCAGGAAGGGCTGCATTTCGAGGAGGGGCCTGAATGATGGGTCAGGGTCATGTTCAAGGACAATGGCAGTGTGTAATTCTATCTGGTGGACTGAGCCTTGTGACCAGAAGGTGCTGTGGTGGGAAGACGCAGGCATGCTCTGGCAGGCATGAAGGGGCAAGAGGGAAAGGCTGGGAGGGAAGGCTAAGTACATGGGTTAGGATCACAGGAGATCAGGCCAAGATCGGACCATATAAGGAGTCTGGACTTTTTTCTGCAAGCATGAGCAGCCACTGAAAGTGTCTGAGCAGGAAGAGAGAAGGGCAGGGCTGGGCTGGGGAAGACCACCCTCCAGCAGAGTGACTGTGATGGCAGCAGGGAGACATCTCAGGAAGCAGTTGGCATCTTCTAGGTGGGGGGTCATGGGGGCTGTCAGTTTTCTCTTACTGCTAGAACACTTACCTCCTGGGCCTAGTCAGGGGACAAGGAGGATCCGAGGCCCTACTTCTTTTGAGGGGGATGGTTCTCTTGCCTTGACTTCTGCTTCCCCCACCCCCCCAGACCAGGTGGAGCCGCCCTTTCCCTGGTGGAGGCCAGCNCACCCCCCCACCCCCCAGGCCACCACCCACACTTGACCTGTCAGATCCAGGTGGAAGGGAGAGGAAAGGAGAGAGCAAAGGCAGACCTTTCACAGCCCTGCCCCCTCCCCCATCCTGGGTGCCTCCAAGCAGCCAGGCCCTGTTTGCATTAGGGAGCAGCTCAGATGATTAAGAATAGGAGAGATAATTATGTGTCAAGATGATGTAGCCCAAGTCTGCAGTCAGGCCAAGGTAGCACAGCAGCTGGCAGGCCGGTCGCAGGAGGCAGCCTCAGGCATGGGCTGCAGACACCCAGGTGTGTCCTTCAGCTCCTGGGCCAGCACCGGAGGCGACAAGGAAACTGACTTGGGGCACTGAGGGGCGTTGGGATGGGAACAGGGATACATGTCAAGGCACTCGACCTCCAGGGAGTGGAGGGGCACGTCTCCCTCCAGGAAGACCCCGCTGCCCCCGCCAGGCTGGCCCTCCTTGGCCCCACGCTGTGGCATCTCTCTAGAAGCGCCATACCCCGAGGGCAAGCCGTGAGCCTCTCTGTCCTCAAGGAAGCCGCTCCCGCTCCCGCCTCTGGGTACAGTTCGGCCTATTCTTCAGCTCTAACAATGTCACGGTGGTGGGCATTAGTGAGGACAATCACTGCAGCGTGTGCTGGCATTACTGGAGACAATCTCAGCAGTAGTTATTGGTGTTCACAGTGATAATACCCAGAGCATTATTGGCATTGGCACTCGGAATATGGACAGCGTTATTAGTATCTGCAGCAATCATATCTGTGGGGATATTAGTAAAGGGCCGATCAGCTGTGACTCTGGGGAAAAAGGGAACTGACAGTGACTGTGAGCCTGCTTGAGATGCCTTCTCATGCCTTGGCTATCAGAACTATGGAAAAATCCCCAGACTTTCCTTTGAGAAATGTGCTAGTCAAGAAGCTTTGACACTCCCCACCTACCTGAGTCCAGGCGCTCCCAGAATGAGACAGGTAGATGGACCAGGGATAGATGAGGAAGCTATGTCATGAAGCATCCAGAAGACAGGCTGTCCATCAGTCTGAGAAGGTAGATCCCTAGTTAGTACCCTGCTAAGATCTTTATGTCTTTTTGGCTCCAATTTTGGGTGAGTATGTTAGGGTCCCTTGCAGGGACAATGCTTCCCTGAATGCTGTGAGGCCTGGTTTATGTGGCTGGAAGATAGAGACTCTTGTATTTTCTCAGGCTGAAAAACCAGAGTCCTTTGCCTTCACCCAGTTGCTTTCAGCCCTAGCCCAAAGCATGCTGTCCATGCACGTTGTTGAAGCACAGAGCAATTACATAACTTGTCCCAAAACCCAAATGACGTCATATGGTATGAGTCTGTTGATCTGTGTGAGGGGAGGTGTGTTGGTATCATCCTTTGGTGTTTGGGAGTGCAGGGGGCCATGATTTTGCATGCCGTTAATTAGGTGCACGATGAATTGTGCGGGTGAGTGGTGCCAAACCCGTGCACTTGTGCGTTTGCAGATGGGGCAGGTTACAGGGCCGCACACGGCTCAGTCCTGTCGCTGCCTTTCATAGCTCCCTTCTGCTTTGGATGAAGTCGTAACTGGAAAGAGAGGCTTATTTCCTGAATTAGTTTCCCTCCTGGAAGTCCCCGAGTGTGTTGCTCAGGTTAGACGGGGAGCAAATGAGGGAATTCGGCTGTGGCAATGAGCAGCGTCCGCCCAGTCCAGGAGCCCCGGCTTCGGGCAAGAGGAGGCTGCAGCAAGAAGGAGGAGGAGGATGCCCGGTGGGCAGGCAGTCCCCAGAGTGGCGTGGATGGGCAGTGTGGCTCAGTGGGCAAGGGTGTGGGCTCTGGAGTGAGGCACACCTGGGTTTGAATCCTAGTGGCTCCGGCAAATCGTTTACCCTTCATCAGCTCAGTCTTCTCTGTAAAACGGAGATGTAATCAGCACTCATTTCAGGGGACTGTGGAGAGGGCCACACAAAAGCACGGATATAGCGTTGAGCCAACTTCGTCTTGGAAGGCAGGTTGTCGTGAGTCTGCGGGGGAGGAACCAATCGGCAGGTTTGTGTTTTGAGGGGAAGTGAAGTCATGTCAGAAGGAAATTTATTTGGGCCCAGGCTCCCTACTCTTGGTGCGGGAAGCTGATGCTGGGACAAATTCCCCAGGATGGGACCAGGGAACAGGGGAAAGAGGTCAGCTGCCCACGTGTGATTGGGGGGACCCTTGTCCATCTCTACATGGTCATTTGCTCTGTGGTTATCTGGGTGGGCCACATGTCATCTCTTAGCGTCCAAAGGCATTTTAGATGTGTGTAAATAAATCTAGGACCCCACCTTTTCCAACATGGAAGTGTCCGTCCCTTTATCCATCGCCGTGCATTTCTGCTCTCACATGTAAGCTTATTTATCTAGGGAAATGTGTGTTTGTTGTTTTATGGACACCATGTAGTTTTTTACGTGGTTTGTGCAAATGTGGGTATGTGTGTGTTTTCTACCATTCTGAGATCTTTGGGTGGAAAGGGGAGAGGGACTTCATGCACTGGTCAGGCGTGGAGTCTTCTGGGTAGCGTATATACTCAAAGACACGACCAGATGTGAGCAGGTGTGTGTCCACCACCATTAGTGGGCGGGGAGAGCTCTAGACCAGGCTTGAGTATGTTAAGGCTGCAGGGTCCTGAGACACAGGTGTGCATATAGAGTTTTGCCCCAAAAGCCCCTTACGCATCACCTTGCATATTGTAGGCAAATGGATGGACGGTTGTGAGCCTGCCTCCAGGTTTGCCTGGGGCCCAAGGCTGGGGAGACTGAGGCTGGGAACCCTTACGCCCTCAGGCTGTGTGGAAGTTGTTGCTCAGAAACCTCACAGCCCTTGGAGGAGGAGCCTGGTCTCCCAATCTCAGGGTCTTGTCCCCAGTCTTCTACCTGCCTGTCTTTTGGGATCTCTCAGTGTCTGTCTGTCTCTTATTTGCTCTAGTCGAGGTATACACTGATCCTGCCCACATTAGAGGAGGTGGAGGTTTGCATCTGGTCTGGACTTTAAGAGGTATGGGGGCCAGAGGGAATATGGTGTGGGGGTCAGGGGAAAGAGCTGGGGGGTGGCGGCTAGAGACAATTCAGAGAGTGGGCTCCTAAGAGCCAGGCAGCGGAAACGAGGAGGTGGGTCAGGCTTCCACTGGGAAACCAAGGGGCTAACAGAGTCTCCGGGCCTGGATCACTTCCGCCACGGGCCACTGCCGGGTTTGGGGGCTGAGGCCCCAGTGGCCTGGAGGGTCAGTCACTCCGTGGATGGGGGGCACTTTTTCCAGCCCTTGGAAAAACAAAGAACAGATCGGGTAGTAAAACAAAAGCAAAGGAGACCTGGAAGCACCTGACAGCCCTAATTCATCACGGCCCAAGTTTTTTCCTGTGTTCCCATTATATTTGTTTGTAAAAGTGGAAATCAATTTTGAAGGTAATTTTCTGGAAAGAATGGAAGGGAGGTGGGAGGGCCGGATAAGGCAGAGATGGTAAAAGGAAAAATTTAGGCCAGGCACAGCCCAGGGGCAGCTCTTGGCAAGGTGAAAGAAAATTGCATATTCAATCTCCATCCATGAATCTCCCTCACTGCTGCCCGCCTCCTGCTTGAAAACAATGAAGGCTTTTCCCCAACGCTGGGCAGGGCCTTGGTATCAGCCTCACTTTAACTTCAGGGTCATTAATTCCCTGATTATTGAAGGAGAAGAGAGGGTTGCAGCATCGTCAATTCCGAAGGCACCCCCCCCATGTGATCGGGCCCTGGCTGGGCTGGGATAGGGGGCAGCCTGGGTGAGGTGAGGTGTTGTTTCAGAAGAGCAAAGGGGTGGGGAGGGAGGAACTGGGGAGCCAACTGGACTGGGGGGAAGGAAGCCAGGAGGAGGGTGGAGGAAGGCAGTCATTACTGCATACCTCTGTTGTGTTGTTATTGCAAATTAAAAGTAGCATGTTCCACTCCACAGCTATCTTTGGGGAGGGAGGGGCACGGAGGGAGGTGGGGGATCTTATCATTGCTTCTTCAGCAGACCAGCAGTGGTGTCACCGTGTGAGGTGACATTTGAATTTACAATTCCGCTGAGAAAAGCCATTAATTCACAAATTAACATTTCTCCCTCTCCCTCTCTCTTTAACACTCTCTCCCTCTCTCACATGGATGTGCAAGCAATTGAAAAGACAAAGGAAATAGCCTTAAGGAAGAGACTTTACTGCTAGTCTGTCTGTGCTGAGATTGCTCCCCCTGCTTCCAGATAGATAAACCAATTACCTGAGCAGGCCTGCTCCTGGCCGCCCCGCGCTCGCCTCCTTTTGTAGGCTGCCTCCATGGCCGGATTACACTCAGTGTATCTCATTAATGTAAACCAGGCGTGCCCTGGTCACCGGTCTCTCTTCCCCACTCTCTTTCTGGAGGGGCAGCGGGAGGTGTGCTGGTGTCAGAAAAGGCAGACAAGTGGGTGTCCGGGGTAGAGGAGAGGCTGCCCTTGCCCCAGAGCCCCACCCTGGGACTTTGGGTGCGTCTGCAGTCCTGGAGGAGGCTGATGGGGGAAGGCTGCAGGTGAGCGCTCCTTGGGAGGCAGAGGCAGGAGCCAGAGCCTGACTCCCTCAGGCCCACAGCGCTGTTTTCCGTGGCCTTTTGGTCCAGATGCAGAGGACCGGCAGAAGCAGAGAGCAATCGGAGCACGGCTGGCATGGGAGGAGCTTAGGGAAGTTTTGCGGAGTATATACCATATTAGTGGGACAGGATTCGGCCCCAAGGAGCTGGGAGGGGTGCCGTGGGGTGTCCAGAAGACACCTTGAGGCTGAACCAAAACCCAGGACGTGGGCACAGTTATGTCTGTTTACCACTTCCTCCTTCCACACCTATGTCCCCAGCTGTCTGCTTCCTTTCTCAATGAATACCGCCCACCACCACCACCCCAGGAGTGCGGAGCCGGGGTGGTGTGCTCTCAGAACCCTGGCCTGACCTTCCATAGTGGGCAGGAAATCACAGAACCTCTTTCGGCTATTGCTCTCCTCCAGGCCTTGGCCAGGCACTGTAAGAAAACATTACATTGGCAGAGGGAAGCTGAACAGAGCTCGAGTTTCTTTAAGGAGAGGTATTCTGTGGATTATGGCTGGAATGACATGATTTCACATGCCCGATACCACCCAGCCCAGGTCACAGACTCTGCCCCTCATGAGGCAGGTCCTATGAAAGTCCAGAAACCAAATCTACGTGAAGGTAGTCATCTGTCTGGACAAGCGCCTGAGTTTAACTGTATCAACAAAGCTCAGTCTCTGTTGATTTTCCAACAAATCATCAAAACCCGGCTGATGTCCACCACAGTCCAAGAAAGAGTTAAGCTTCAAACATGTCAGCACTCACTAGGACACCAAAAAAAAAGAAATCCACTTATGAACACACATTCATTGTTATGATTATATCTTCCTGGTAACCTAGGAAATTAGACCGTTGGTACCCGAGGAGCAAGTTTTTCTATCTTAGATATATCACGTATGTTAGCCAAATTTTCTGGGTGCTGTTAGCCATGAGCCTGTTGAATACTGACCATATCATTATACAGAGGCAGGGATAGGTTATGTCCATATTTTATGTGGCATCTATGCACACGTGGACTTACTTTTTTCTGTGGGGAAGTAACAGGGTTTAACCTGTGTGGTTGACATAGGTGCCTGAATTTGTGCATAAATCCCAGTGTTTACACCGCAGGCTGGCAGCCAGATCATTAACCAGTGTGGTTTCCCAGCCAGTTCATGCTGTTGGGGAGAAAGAGTTATATTTGGTTGTTTGAGGAAGTATGTTGAGATTTAGCACAAAAGAGGCTTTCCTTCAGAAGGTGCTAGAACAGACAGGTTGCCCCCCCCCCGCTGCCCCCAGGAGAGAATGTACAGATCTGGGGGAGGGGCTGCCTGTGTCCCTCCACCACTGGAAACTGGGGTGGGTGTAGCACAGTATCCCCACTTTCCCAGCAAAGGCCTCAGGTCCCCCCCCCGGCCCCCAGCGTCTGTGCATTCCTGTGCAAGTGCGTGCACACCCATCATGTCAGAATGTGTCTTCACCTCCAGTCTTGCACGTGGCAGCCCCCTTCCAGCCCTGCAGGTAGGCATCGTTCTCCTTCCTCTAAAGGCAAGGGCACCAAGCGAGAAATCCGCTGCCTCAGCTCTGCCCTTCTCCCCCAAGTGCCAGCTATGGATGTGGGAGGGAGGAGCCAGGCCCTGCTGCTCCTGGGCTCCCCTCCCCAGGTGCCTCCTCCTCGGGAGGCTAAGGGGCAGCTGGCAAGGGCAGGGGCCTGGGGGACGCTTCAGAAAAAGGGTGCAGAAGGCGGGTAGGCCAGATTGCTGCCTGCCGGAGGAGTGGCTCTGAGCAGCCTCCCTGACCTTGCTGGCTGCCCACGAAGGAGCCCTGAGCTCAGAGCTTCCCTGCCTGCCTTCCTCTCCGGGACCCTCCCCATTCTGCCCTGGGTGGGGGTGCAGAGACAAGGAGGGTGGGGGGAGGGCCAGGCCTGGCTCTGGGGCTGGGAGACGGATCACGAGCCTCAGAGCCTCAGAGCCGAGTTGCAGCAGAGCCAGTAATTCAAACCATCCTGACCCTTCGGTGAACCCGAACCTGCTGACCTTGACAACACCAGACAAGGGAGGCCTCACAAACCTCAACCTGCACGAAGGCCTCGCCTTCTCTCCCTCCCTTCCTTGGAGCCCCGTGGCCCAGCCTCCAGGTGGCTCCTAATTGGGCTGTCCCCACCAAATGTCAGTATGCCTCCCTCCCTGAAAGTACCCCCCGGCCGCCTGCCTAAAAGCACCCTCTGTGCTCGGCCCCACTGGAGACCGTACGCGGGCATCTCATGGGGGCCCCTCCAGGGCCAGGCCAAGGAATTCTCCTTTAAACAAGGCTTTTACACCTTTACACCTTTTACACCTTGCCTATCCTCCTCCTGCCTGAGCCTTCATCTTTTTCAGAAGCACTGGCTATAGTGGGTGTGTGCGTATGCACACACACACACACACGCATGCACGCAGGTGTGCGTACACGAGGTCTGAGTGCACACAGGGGCAGGGATAAAATGTGATCAAGACAGAGCAGACAGAGGAGGGAAGAAAAGCCCAAGGAAAAGCAGCCCCAGGAACCTGCGTTAAAGTAAATGCAGTTTATGAAGTTTATGCTTTCCTCCTAGTGAGAGCTGGATTCCATCCAACAGCCTCTCAGAGCCTGGCAAACAGCTCCTGAAGCAGAAAGTGCGGGCAGGAGTTCGAGCAAGCCAGTGACAGAGGGAGGGATGCATGCACACACACACACACACACACACATACACACACACACACACACACTCTCCCCTCTCTCCCTCTCTCTCTCTCTCTCTCTCTTTCTCTCTTCCACGGGCTCACACAGATCTCCCTAGGCCCTGGCTGACTGCAAAGTCTGGTTGGAGGGGTGTAGACAGTGTGTTTCGTAGGAGTGACGCCAGGAGCTTCACTTTCCTTGCCTCTCACCTGCCCAGCCCCCCATCTTACTCTCCTTTGGTGGTGTGGCCAACCCAGACACATGGGCAGTGTGGGCTCCCCCCACCCCGGGTGGACTGGTGGCGTGGCAAACTGTACTGAGGGCAGCGTGGACCCCTGGGCAGCCAGCCTGTGGAAGCTCTCTGTGTGAGGGGCAGTGTGGACCGTCTTGGGGCGGTCGTTGCGAGGTATAAGTAGTAAAAGGGACCAGAATGTGGTCTTCCAGGAAGCTGCCTTTTTTCTGATGCTGGGATTCCTTTTCTCTGCTATCTCTGTCTAAGCCAACTGGGTACCTTGTCCCTACTAAAGACAGCTGCTGGAGTCTCTTAAGGAGAAACAGAGGCAGTATTTTTTTCTGGGAATTCAAAGGAAACGAATGGTTGACAAGGTTAAAGATATGGGCGCTCTCAGAGGGCCTTACAAGGTGGGATATCTGCCCTTCTAGATGTTTCTTCATGTGCACAAGCACATGGGTTCATGTGTGCATACACTGATCATATGTAAATGGGCCGGAATCCTTGACTTTGGAGGAAAGGCGAGTGTGTAGTAAAGACCTTCACTCTGGCCTGGGGGTTGGCGTTCCCTTGCCCCTCCCCTGTGCTTTGGGACATGCCCGAGCTGGGGATGGGACGCGGGGAGGGAAGTCTGTCTCCTGCCTCTCCCCTGGAACTTCGTGTCCCTGTTCAAGTTCCTCCAGGAGCTGGGACAGAGGACAACAGAGGTACAGTCATCGGAAGGTGGACAGTCGAGGGAAGAAGAGTTGAAGGGAAAGTGAAGGATGGGTAGAAATTGCTGATTGCGGAGGATGCTCTGGAAGCCAGGAGATGCCAGGCATGGAGGGAGGCAGAAACTGGCCAAGGATGGCTTTTGCCCTTTCTCTCCCCTTCTCTCTCCTCTCCCCTCCCTCCTCCCCTCCCTCCCTCTCCACATCCCTCCCCTCTTCCCGCCACACGTCTTTATTGGTTCCGGTAATAGCGTTGATTTGCATGTCAGGCAAAGCCTTGCTACACACACAAAAAGAAAACCCCAGCCGTGGCGGTGTGGCAGTGTCAGCTCTCGCTGTTGTTCGACAGTGTAAAATTAAATTAATAAAGCCCCCAACACAGGAAAACATAACAGGAAATTAATGGCCTTTACTGTCGCTCTGATGCAGTCATTTGCAACCCTGCTTTCCGCACCAAAGACTTCATAAATGCAAGCAGTTTCTCTAAACAAGCATACTTAGGGCGGCCTGGTATGTAATTTTTCGCCTTGCTTGTGTCCTTTGAGCTAACAAAGCTCCCTTCCCTCCTGGCTCCAGAGGGCTTTCTAACTGGTCCTGGCCCCAGCTGGAACCCAGCACCAGGCAGCAGGCCCCCGCCCCTCCTTCAGAGCCCACACAGGGCTGAAGGAGGACTGGGTCCCGCACAGACAGATGCTCCGCCAGCCCTCCTTCCTCACCCGCGGCCAGGGAGCCTGGAGCCCTATCCTCTGCCAGCCGGCCAGCAGGAAGGCACAGTGCCTGTTCTCAAGCAGGAAAGTTGATCACTCCGGGGAATTCACCCAAACCCAGCCAGGGCTCACTCCTCCCCTTTCTCTGTGCATTCCGATTCTCTCTCCAATACCTGTTTGCTCCTCTCCCATCATTGCCTCTGGTCTTCCCTTCCCTCCAGCTTCATCTCTACCTGCTCACCCTCCTACTTCATAGATGGGTCACACGTACTCATGCTGGCTGCCTGTTGGCCATGGGTGCTCATGCCCTTCCTTGCTACAGGTAACTAGGGAGTTTGGGGAGAAGGGCGGCTAACTTATTCAGAATGGGGAAAGTACCTGTACTGGTATAATACTCTGGAGTTCTAGGTCTCCTCTCTGCTGTTTGGTGAGGAAATATGAGGGCCCTAAATGATCATTCAGGTCATGCCTCTGTCCTCGGGCAGATTTCCTGTAAACCATTTCAGAGAGCTGAGAGTCTGTGGTTTTGCTTTGGTGTGTGAATAGTGGAATATTGAGAAAAGTCACACTTATGTCTCTGGAGAGCTTTGTATCAGTGTGGGTCCAAGTGCCCACTGTGTTGGGATGTATGAGAGGAACAAATAACCAGGACATGGATCTCCAGGAATTTATAATCTACTGGGGAAGGCAAGGCTATCACACATCAGACAATAAGCTATTAATTAAATGCTGAACCATGTGGCTGAGCATTCGATAGGAATCCAGGGAAGTGGCTAGAAGAACAAGCAGGAGATGGGACTTGAGCCCGGAGTAGCTAAGATGCAGAGAGACTGTCTCCAGAGACCCCTCCCATGAGGAGGAAGACCAGTGGCCCGGCTGAGGGTGGTGACAAGGCAAAGTCTCAGATTCTTAAAGGTCATCTGGTCTTACCTGCCACTCACATAGAACTCTCCCTTCCCCCAGTGCTGCCTGACAGGCCACAGCCCCTGCCTGGACATAGGACATACATGGACAGTTGTCATTGTTAGCAGCACTGCCTTTATACTGAGTCGGGGTAGTGTTGACGGAAAAACCTTGGAATCCAAATGTCTGCTTGTGGGGTCCATATGCACTCCTTACTGGGTGTGGGACCTTTGCCTGTTTACATGATCTCTCTGAATCTCAGAATCCTCATCTTTAAAATAGGGACAACAATATTCACCGCTTAGAGTGATGGTAAAGATCTCCCATTGACACCATCTCTTCTCTCCCTCCCTTCCTCCCTTGTTTCCATTCATCCCACTTGGCCAGGGGGTGGGTGAGGGTGGATTTCAGTTTCTCACAGGATGTGGTCCCTGCACTGGAGGAAGGTTTCCCACCATCCTGGTTACCCATCTCTGAATTCATTCTTGACAATTAAGGTCTCTCCTACGTGCACACTGAGCTCTAGAGACAGTCTAGCCAATGCCAAGAACGGTAGAACCACTGCCACTCTCCACCTGGACATTCTGCATCCATAATGTAGCCTAAGATTACATTCGATTTTTTTAAGCAGCTCTTTCAGACTCAAGATCATATTGAGTTCGTGGTCAACAAAAACCTCGAGATTTTTTTCACATCAATTGCTATCAAGCCAGGTCTACCCCATTCTGCACTTGGATAATTGATTTTTTTTAACCTAAACATAGGGCATTCCATTTATCCCTGTTGGGTTTCATCTTGTTGGTTTGGGCTCTTAATTCCACCTGATTAAGATCATAAGGATGCCTTCTGTAGCATCATCCTAGCAGGGTTTTGTTTCTTTTCTTTTCTTTCTTTTTTTTTTTTTTACAAAAATTATTTGCCTTGGGGCACCTGGGTGGCTCAGATAGTTAGGTGTCTGCCTTCAGCTCGGGTGTTGATCCCGGGGTCCTGGGATTGAGTTCCACATCGGACTCCCTGCTCCACGGGGAGTATGCTTCTCCCTCTTCCTCTACTGTTCCCCCTGTTTGTGCTCTCGCTCTGTCGAATGAATGGATAAAATCTTAAAAAAAAAAAAAAAGGATTATTTGCCTTGTGATGCCTGGGTGGCTCAGTCGGTTAAGCATCTGCCTTCTGACCCTGATATCAGGGTCCTGGGATCGGGCCCCGCATCGGTCTCTCTGTTTATCGGGAAGTCTGCTTCTCCCTCTCCCTCTCCCTCTGTGCTCTCTCCCAAATAAATAAATAAACATTTTTTTAAAAAGAATTATTTGCCTTTATAAGAAAGGAGAGACATTGGCCCACCAGTGGAAAACTCCCTCCCAGTTGCAGTAGAGGAATGCTTTGGGTACTACTGAGCCCAGCGGCCATCAACCATTTCACTTTTCTTCACCTCGCCCATAAAATGAGGAAGGAGATTCTTTGTGAGATGTTAACATTCACCACATCCACAGCATTTCCTTAATCAATAAAAAATGCAGTTTGAGTTGATGAGCAGATCCAGTGCCTGGTATACATAAAACTTGCTGATAGAATGCAGCTCTTGACTACAGGAAGCTTCTGATCTAGCAGGGAACAAATGTGCCCATCGTGACAGAAGCAGAATGTGATAGATGCTAAGATCAAGGTATAAAGTGCTATGATGAATGTTTAAAAAGAGAGAGAGAGCGTGCCATTGCTTCCCACCGGGGCAGTTAAGGAGGTTTTAGTGGGGTTGGCATTTGATCTAAGCATTGATAGCTAATTAATGTGCCACAACTTGGTGAGTGCGTGCAGGTTCCAGGGAATCACCATGTTCTTTCCTGGGGCCCACAAATTAACTGTATAACAATTTCTTCCAAAAGATTTCCAGACCCTAGCCTTAAATTTATTAGAGCATTATTTGCATAATCCCCCTTTTGCAGGGAGCTGGCATTGGCCTTTGTGGCTGCCTCCCCCTTTCACTGTGACTTCTCAAGGATTATCAACAAAAACTTCAGGCTCCTATCTACTTTCTCCCTGAGGGTGCTGGTAGATGAATTATCCGGGGCCGGGAAAGTTAAGCAAATTGAAATAGATAGGAGTTACCTGCCTGGCCCCCTCCTGACCTGGGCAACTCCTGCTGGTCCCATTTTGAAGATTCTTTTCTTTGATGGAGAAGCAAAGGCAAGCTGGGGGAGGGAGGGTCAAGAGGTCCTGCCTTCTCTCCCTTTTCTTCCGTCTTACTCCCCTTCTCAAGGACTGAACCTAAACCTGCCTTCCTTTTTGTTCTTTCCTCAAACATAGCTAGGAAGGCGCTTTTCTGTTGTCTCAGCTAGTTCTGAGCTTTTGTCTTCCTGACAGGTTCATGCTACTCTCATATCCATCCTCGGTTATGGTCCCCTTCTTCCAACTGTTGTGTGTCCTTTTTAAGAGGGAAAAAAATAACTTTTGTCTGATAATAAGTGTCATACATGCTCATTGGAAGATATTTGGAAGATACAGTAAATTAAAAAAAAATCACCCATAATCTCTTCACTGAGAGATAACCACTGTTAAAGTTTGGTATATTCTTTATGGTCTTTTTTTTCCTTCTGTGCATATATAATTTTTTTTAATCAAAATTGGAATGTTACTGTATATACAGCTTGTGTCTTGCTATTTGCCTTTAACATTATATCGGACCATTTTCACATATCATTAAATATTCTTGGAAAACATGATTTTTTAATGGCTGCATAATCTTCCATTGCTCAGTGTACATGTCCTTTTAAAATCTAGGCTCATCATATTTTAAAGCTTATCCGTGTGCAACAACAATGATTTTCCTTAAATGTCCTTCTCTTTCAACCCCTCCCCCACTCCAGTCCCTCTACTTTGTCAGGTTGATTATTTGAGCTTATACAGGTGGAATTTCAGTTTTAGAGCACCCTGTCCTTACAGAATTATACTCCTTGTAGAATCTCTTGCCGTGGGATCACATGACTGTTTCTTCCCTCCCCATGTAGCAGTTTGCTTTCCTCAAGTTGGATTCTGTCCAATGCCTCCTTCCTTGGCTACTGTCAACTCTAGACATGCTTGCTTTCTCCCCAGATCCCCATCACTTCCCTTTTATCGGTTTTTGTTTCTTGGTCAGAATTAAGCAGTTTGGAATAGTGAAAAGGGCATTGGGCATTAACAACCTCAGTTCCCATCTTAAAGATGACCAGCTGTGTGACATGGGAAAATTACTCAACCTTTCTGAGCCTTTTTTTTTGGGGGGGGGTCTCTAAGAGGGAATCAGATTAAAATGATCTCCATGATAATTTGCAGCTGTAAAATGCAATGACACTGAATCCAGAGTAGCAATTTACCTTGTTGCTTCTTTTTTCTTCTAAAAGGTAAACTGTTGAGCAAAGCAAGTTAAGAATTTATCTACTTTTGCTTCTGGGATTCTGTTAGATGAATCAGCCAACATTTATTTTTTTAATCACCTCGGGCCCTATGCTAGGTTTACAAAGTTGAAAAAGATGGGTCCCTGCCTTCAAAACAGTCACAGTTTAGTGGAGAAAACAAACATTAAAAAACCAACTGTGATACATCTAGATTCTAAATTTGGCTCTGCCACTTACTGGCTGTAGTAGGTAATTTGGGGCAAGTTACCTAACCTTTCCATCCCTTGGTTTCTCCAGGTTACCAACTCAAGTTGCCATAGGCATATTGCCTGTGTTTGCTTCTGCCTCTTGCGTCACTTGTTAGCTGCGTAACCTTAGGAAGGTTCTGGAACTTCTGTACATCCCTTTCCTCACCTACAAAATGAGGATAATAATAGCAGCTTCCTGCTTAAGTTCTGGTGAAAATTAAATGAGTTAATATATGTATAATTCTTAGATGAGTGCCTAATGTATAGTAAACACTTAATGTTGGTTGCTGTTATTGTAAGGATTAAGTCAGTGTCTATATGTTACGCATAGTGTCTGCTACTGTAATAGGAACGGGATCGATTTCAGTTATTATTATTATTTCTACAATAGAGGTTTGGATAGATGGCTATTGTAACACAGAGAAAGAAGAAATTAATACTGCTGAGGGAGGAGCTAGCCACCCGCTGGTGTAACTCCAGGAAACCCAATCCAGAAAAGCTCATGGGACTTGGCCAAGGCCACATAGCACGTGAGCGACAAAACCAGGATTTCAGCTCAGATGTCACTCCTCGTCCAGTGTTATGTCAGGATCACCAGTGCAGTTTAGTGTCCCTAGAGGCACATGGGTGTGTAAATGGGCACAGCTAGACTGAGGTCAGGCAGGCCAGGCCGCCACCCCCACTTTTCCCCCTACCATGAACTCACTGAGTGTTCAGAACTGAGCTTGGTCAAGGAGAGCAGGTGGTCTGCCAGGGCTAAAAGGCCAGGCAGAACCTAGTCTTGCTCAGAGCCTAAGCTTTGGGTCCTGTTTCCAAGCGCTGCTTCATGCCCTTCTCTTGAGCTTGGCTTGGCCAGGGCAGACTCCCGCAGGTTGTCGAGTTTAAGGATGGGAGGCGACGGGGACTGTCATCCCATCTCTTTGGACAAACCGTGTTCCCACCAGCACACTCTGCAGCCCTTCCCCGCACAGGGCAGCGTGGCTTTCCTCTTCTCTTCTCCTTTTCCTATTTCTCCTTTCCCCCAAGCTTCCCCTCTTCCTTCCTTCCTCCCTTCCTCTCCCCTCCCCTTTCCTCCCATTCTCCCCTCACTGCCCCGCGCCCCTTCCCTTTCTTTCTCCCTACGCTGCCCCCTCCCCGTTGCCCGAATCCCTGGAAAGCCTGCGGCGGCCGGCGGGGTCGGGCCGCGGGACCCCGCCCGCGCTCGCGCAGAGGGGAGGGCCGGCGCCGCGTGGGGGTGGGGCCGGGGCTGCACCGGCGGGCTGCCCTGAATGACAAGCGGGGATATTGATCGCATTCTGAACTCAGCCCAGCCGATAGAAGGTAATTAATGACTCCATTTGCCTCAGTACCGAGGAGAACAATTGAGTTTGAAACTGCAACAACTGGCAGCTGGGGGTGAAGCCCTCCGAGGGGGAAGGTAGTGTCGGAGGAGCCAGCGGGGGAGGGCGCGCAGAGGCCAGCCGTCGGGAAGGTCTGGAGCGGAGTCGGCGCGGAGCCCCCACCCCGGCCCGGCCCCGGCTAGCCCCTGCCCCTCCGGCGCCCCGGCCTCCTGGGGGCTGAAGCCCATCGCGCACGGTTCCTACTTCCTCCGTGCTTTTCTCTTTTCTTCCTATATCGCTTTTTCGGGTCATTTTCTGTCTTCGGATGAAGTAAGACCGACTTACCCCCGGATTGCTTCCCCTCTGCTCTGTGATCTTGCACACTTTTTCTTTCTTTCTTTCTTTCTTTCTTTCTTTCTTTCCTTTCTTTCTCTTTCTTTCTTTCTTTCTTTCTTTCTTTCTTTCTTTCTTTCTTTCTTTCTTTCTTTCTTTCTTTCTTTCCTTTTTTTCTCTCCCTCCGCTTGTTTCCTCATTTGTAAAATTGAACTAAGGGTATCTCTTTGGCAAGTGTTCTGTGAGCATCGGAGATCATGTGGGTAAAGCACCTCAAGCCTGCCTAGTACATAGCGTCCATAAATGATGATGACAGTGGTGAGGATCTTTGACACAAAAGGCATATTCGGTAGAGTGGAAAGGGCTTTGGGGTCAGACGCCCTGAGTTCAAATCCAGCCTTTGCCGCTTCCTAGTTGGATAATGATGAACAAATAATTTTGCCTCTCATCTGAAAAATGAGAAGTACCTCATCAAGTTGAGTGGATTTAATGAGTGCGTGTTAAAGCTGTAAGGTCGGTTTCCTCATACGTAGATATGTGTACTGGGGCTAAGAAAATGGAAGTTAGCATCGTTCTTTCCTGTACTTTAAAAGGATTCTTCTCAAATGCCTAATTCCTACTTCTTGGGATTTGGGGGGGGTAGCCCTTGTTCGTCCCACCTTGATTTTGTAGACTTTGATGAGCCTTGGTGCTTTCTGACCAAGGAAATGGCATTATTTCCTTCTGTCTCTAATCATCACCCCACCTACCTTTTGGTCAGTGCAAAAGAATTTCTCTGGTCCCTTGCAGTGACTACTTTGAGAATTCAGGTAGGAAGTCTTCACACAGGAGGACAGAACACTTCTGTGTCTAGCCCTCATCCCTCAGACGCGGCATTCAGTGGCTTCCCTCCTGCCCAAGTGCTGTGCTCCCACTGGACAACGCTGTTCATGAATAGGCCTGGCCTGCAGAGTAGAAGGTAGGGCTCTGCTCCCAGGAAGCAGAGTAGATGGGGAGTAACAAGGCTAAGTGAATGAGATCAGATCCTTTTGCTGAGGAGTAAAAGACATTTTTATTAACGATTCTAGAAGTGGTAACTGCTTCCTGTACAGAGACTGGGCAATATGGGAAAATCTTAGATGAGAAGAAAATGAGTTGCTCATGATCTGAAGGTAACCTTTTTCCCATGTCGGTGGCTCTCCTTCCAGTCAAGACTTTTTTTTTGGTTTTGCAGTTGTCTTTGTCCCCATGGAGACCAGGGCACCACTGCTGGAGTGCATGCTGTGGACATTGGCTGGGCAGGCAGCTCTGCTCCATCCTCAGCTGTCCACCGAGCACCTTCCCAGTGCCAGGCTCCCTGGTGGATATGCCCTTGAGCTAGCCACCTACCCTTATTTAATCTATACTTTGTTTACTCTGAGCCCGTTTCCTCACCGGTAAAAGGGGGATCATAAGCCCTACCTACCTTGGAGAGTGGTTAGGAAGCCCAGATAACCTAAGGTCTGTGAAAGCTTTCTATGAACTGCCCAGCTAAGAGGATGCAGTCAGAGGAGAAGACAATATGAGCCTTTGTTCCCCCGAAAGAAAAATATTCATCAAAGTTTTAGCTGAGCAGTTTAATTACTTTACTTATATCCTGTCTTATTCCAAAAAGGACTTGTAATAGCTCACTGTCCTTGAGAGGGCTCTTGCTGTATTGGACCAAACCCCTGGAAGGGGCTCCAGTTCTGAGAGCCCTACCACCTAGTTGCATGACCTCAGACTGGTCACCTCTCCCTGCTCACTGCTCACCCCTTCTAATTTTTCTTACTAGAAAAATGAGAAATTTGGACCAAGTGTCCCCTAGTCATTTTCAAAGGAGAAGTGGGGATGCTAGGAGGGAGACCATGCCCCAGATGGAGTCAAGTGGTCCCCAGCTGAGCCCCTGGGTTTGGAACCCTGGCAGCAGAGTGAAATGAGGTAGTGGGTAGGCTCTGGGACAAGCAGACCTGAATTCAAATCCTGACTGTCACTAACCAGCTGCCTACCCTTGGCTAAGCTACTTAATGTCTCTTTGCCTCAGTTTCCCTCTCTTTCACATAGGTATCTCAGCCCTGACCTCACAGGGTTGTGAGGAGGATTTAGTGGCATGTAATAAGCTGAGTCCTGTGAGCTGCTAATGGATGGTGGCTGGGTCAGGGACAGCAGGAGAACGGGGCTGAATCCTCCACACGCAGAGACTGACTAGCACACGGTCCCATCCTCGCTCTGGCAGGGTGCAGGGTGAGGTCTTACTAAACCTACAGCAACCACATTTTCCAACCTTAATCTAAAAGCATGGCCTGGCAGTGGGAAAGAGAACTAAAAATCAGAATTGTTCCGCAAAGCTCAGGACATGTGGCCACTACACTCCAGCCCTCTTCTTGGAACCCTGACAAGGGGTTGGCTTATCTCATCAAGATAAAGGCCAAGGGCTTTTTCCCATCAGTTAGGAAAGACCTTCTCTGGAACCAGCTCCCACCATGGGCCAACAGACCCATTTGATCCCACCCCTGCTGTCTGTGACAGGCCTTGACTTGGAGAGCTCAATTTAGAGGCTCTCTCTGGTCCCTATTCTCAAGCGACCTCTGCTGCCTTCTTTGGATGGCCCTTCTGCAGCTCCCGGGTCAAGTGCTGCTCTTCTCTGGGAAGACGGTGCTCTCTGTCCCTTGGGCAAAGGCACCATAGGCGGGCAGGGCGGTGTTGCTGAGAGTGATGCTGTTAGAAGCTTGGCAGACGTGGCAGGGAGGGAAGTCTCCCCAGGGCACAAGTCTTCCCAGCGACCTGCTATGGATCTTCTCACACTCTCTGATTGCTAGGGATGCATGAGACTTGCCTGATAGGTGACTGGGTCTTTTGGGGTGTCAAGCCAGTCAGGTGGCCAGTCCAGAGACCTTTGGCCAGGGGTCTGGGCCAGTCATTCATTCAGTCACTCATCAAACACCTACTCTATGCCCAAGTCCGTGCCCAGTGCTAGAACCACAGAGATGCATTAAGTCATGGTCTCTAGCTATCGGGAACTTATGGCCTGGCTCCTTGGCACAAGGGAGCTGTCTCTGTTGGGTCAGGAATCTTCTTGCAGAAGGATGCTATCTAATTCCTCACACATTTCCTTCCCTGCTTACTCTGAAACCTAGATCGAGATGGGCTTCTGCCTCTTCCTCTGTTTTGGCCCAGCTCTGCCAGCGAACCTTGAATACCCGGGCCTAGCACTGATCTCCTTGTGTGGTTCCATCCCTCTCCTTGCTGTCACCTCTGAGAGTCCCCCCTTGGGAAGTCCTACCTGGAAGGCTCTCTCTCCATCATCCTCAGGAGGTTCCTGCCAGTGGTCAGCGCTTAGCATCCCTTCATCTTCTCCTCCTTTTCTAGTCTCTGCTTCCATGTTCTCTTTTGGTGTCTGCTCCTCTTCCTCTCCTCTCTTCTCTTTTTCCCCTTCTTCACCCTACCCTCCAAAACCCACCGCCATCCACCCTTCTTTAGCTGGACACCCAGGTTTTCTGTTCAAGTGCCTTCTCCCCAACCAGCACTTCCCCAGGCTTCTGGTGAGAGGAACATCTTCCCTTCTTCCTCTCCCCGTTCTCTGCCTCTGCCTTTCCTCTTTTCCTGTGCTTCTCCTTCTTGGACCTCTGACCCTAGGCTTCTCCCAGCCACCTCTCCTCACTCCCTTCCCACCCTCTTCCCTTGCCTTTATCCCTTCCGTCCTTCTCCAGCTGAAGGAAGGGTGCCATCCTCCTCTGGAGAGAGCCTGCAAGAGCTTCCTGTCCCCATCAGTGCCACTGCCCACTCCCTGTCCCTGTATCCCCGCCCAATCCCCCAGAACTTTCTTTGTGCTCCTTCACCATTCATCATTACTGCTGCCTTTCCTGCCTCTTCATTGCCTTCCTCCTCCTTTGGGGAGTTTCCTCAAGCCCCCTGTAGCCTCTCTCAGGGTTCTCTGCAGGCTTTCATCACACCACCTTGCTTCCCTTATCCTCCAGCACCTTCTTTCTCTCCCTCACCCTCACACCCTTCCTCCTCCTCTCCTTCCCTTTGCCTGCCTCCCTCTGCCACCTCTTCCAGGAGCAGGCTTCCCTTTGCCTTTCCTTCCTCCCTCCCCCCTCCATTGCTGCCTCTGTAACCTGTCTTATCACCAGGGCCTGAGTATACAAAAAAATAAATAAATAAAAAGGTCAGGGAGTGGAGGGAGCAGCAATAACCCCTAAAACAGTACTATCAGTGGAACATGATTGATCAATTGAATTCCATAGCGGCTGAAAAATGTGGGATTAAGTAGTGTATTATACGCACAATGAGTTGAGGCATGATGTTCATTTCAAGTTCATTTCGCCGGCCTCTGCCACCAGATCAGGCAATCAATAGGGGCAGCAGATATCATATATCACCTCTCTGCGGGCTAGGGAGAGAGCACCATAATCTCTCGCAAATTTAGAGTGACAGATTTGTCAAGATCTGAAGGGCCCCTGAATAAATGAAGGAAAAGAGACTCCTCCAGCCAGTGACCTGAGGACAAAGCTTCAGTTCAGCTCCTACACACACACACACACACACACACACACAAGGTTGAGCTGAGCCACACACAGGCTTATATACAAATCCACACAGAGGCACGATTTGAGCCTTCCCACACATGTGCACACACCCATGCACATCATGTAGGAACACATGCTCACAGACAGACGCACACCTTCCTTCCCAGGACCCATTTGGTGACACGGCAATAACCACACACAAAGACACTGCTGCCTCCCTCGGCCCGACAGCAGGGCTTTGCAAAAAGGTAGGAGGACTCCAGCAGGAGAGGATTAGACACAATGGAACATGCCAACAGCTCCAAGGGGTGGGATTTAGGAGGATAGCACATCCTTGAAAAAAAAGCAGGCATAGAAGAAACATGGGGCACCTGAGCTCACGCTCCCCGTGCAATCACACACGTACACACACACTTTGAGAACAGTTCTCACTCTGTCACTTACACGGACACACACCATATTTATCTGGATGTTTATACGTGTACAAATGCAACCGCACAGAGAATACCCACCTAAAAGGAAAAACGAAATATGCCACGCCCTAACTCACATAAGAGAGACGCACACAGTTTCTAAGACAGAAAATTGTTCCAGAGGCTTACACAGTAAAAAACACAACAACCAAGTTTTGTGTCCGTAGGAATGCAGGGAACGTAGAAATACCATGGAGGCCGCCCCTGTGTCAGTCTATCCACCTCAGCCTCGATCCTGCTCTTCATTTCTCACACACTTTGCTTTCCCACCTCCTGAGGAATAGAGTGGAGGAAAGGGAAGGCAGCCGGTCCCATTTGGAAAGCACACCCCATGCTCCGTCCAGGAGGCCAGAAGAGAGGACGGCTGCAGGTTGACGTTGATCAATATGTAATATTTTCTATGGTCTCCTGAATGATACTGTACAGTGTTACTGTATATAATGCAATATTGATTATATCATATTGTATAATCACCTATAAACTGATATATATAACAGTCCCAGAGGAACACCCTGAGGCCTACAGCATGGGCTGGCCCCAGGCCCAAGGTTCCTCAGTGGGTCTTGGGCTGAAGGAAGCCAAGGAGAGGCCATGCTGTGGCTGGCGAGGACCCAGCTTCAGGCTGGGGAGTTGCTGGGTAGACATTCAGAGAGAGACAGAGGGCAGGCACTTAGCTCACTGTGTGCTCTGAAAACACTAACAGACCTGATGCAGCGGTGCAGGGATGGGGAGGGAAGGGTAGCAGCCTGGGCAGAGCAGGGCTCGGACAGAATTGGCCTGCAGCCCCAGGGAACGGGCACGCTGTGGCACCACCCTGGCCTTTCCTTCATGGAGGGAGCCTCGGCTCTCCGTGAGAACCACAGGAGGAGCTGGCCCCTGACAGAGGTCTAGTCGGAGTCTGGGTCAGAGACAGAGGCTGAGGAGGGCGGTCTGGGCACAAGAGCACCCACAAAGACTCTGTCTTTAGTCTCTGCCCGGGGCGTTGTCTCCCGGCTCATGTGCCACCTGCCGTCCTCCTGCTCTGGTCTCAGACCTGGCCCAACGCGAGCAGAACGCCTCAGCTTGACTTTCAGAGTCCCTCCTCCCTCGGTGGTGAAGTTAATTACTTCACCCCGTCTTCACGTTACACTCAGCCTCAGAGATTTGATGATTTTCCACCCTTGGAGTCAGTGGAACTGAAATTCATCTCAGAGCCGAGTTCAATTCTCCACAGGCTCGGTAATGCTGGTCTGAGACACCCAGCTCCTCCCCCAGGCTGACCCAGGCCTGGGGACAGAAGGGGTTCAGGGGAGACATCCCCTAAGGAGACCCCTGGCTATACCTCTGTCCAGTCCTTCCCATACTCCCGGCCCCCACACTGGGACAACTTCCCTTTCTCTTCCCAGGTCCTTCAGAGGCTCTGGCTTCCCCAGCCAGATCTCTGAGGCATGGTCAGCCCCTGGGTCAGCTGCTCTAGCCGAGACGCTGGCCATGAGGGGTCCCAGCAAGGGACCCACTGTGCCTGTGCTGGCCTGTGCTGATGCCCCGAGTGTCCGTGTGTCCTCCAGATGTGTCCGAGGGCTCAGTCCCCAATGGAGACTCCCAGAGTGGTGTGGACAGTTTGCGGAAGCACTTGAGAGCTGACACCTTCACCCAGCAGCAGCTGGAAGCTTTGGATCGGGTCTTTGAGCGTCCTTCCTACCCTGACGTCTTCCAGGCATCAGAGCACATCAAATCAGAACAGGTGAGGAAGGAGCTTTCTGCTTGCAGGAGTGGACGGGAACGGGGACAGAACAGACCTCTGGAGAATGCATGTACCCAGGGTCACATGTGTGATGTATGGGTGCACTGTGTGTGTGCTGAGTGGACACACTCACACAAGGACGTTGTGGTAGAGTTAAGAAAAACCATTATGGTATATGGCAGTTGGAAATGATGAGTTCTGGGTGATAGGTCTTGGGTAAGTCTTGCCCCCTTTCAGAGCCTCAGTTTCCCCATCTGTAGAGTGGAGGACTTGGGTAAGGTCTAACAGGTCCCTTCCAGCCCTGCCGTTCCACATGTCTGGCATAGCATACTCAGGAGATGTCCTCGCCCTCTTGCCATGTCCTCTGTCTAAATGCCCTGGAGGTCTTACAGAAAGTTTGTGCAAGCCCAGGGTGCTCTTCTCGCCCCGTGCCAGAAGGAGAGCCCTCGGTGCCTGCCTTCTGACCCCAAATCCAGCTGTCCAGTGTGACCCAAGGTAGGCTGACGGCCTCCCCCTCAGCCCCGATACTTCGTCCAGATGCAGAACGGCCCAGCGTGCGAGGCAGCCCCCAACACACCCGCACAATGCACCATTAGAAACACATCTCCTGACTCCTCCCATTTACTCACGTGCTTGTGTTTACACACCACCACAGGCACCTGCTTCCTCCCCCCACTCACAGCTCACAGTCCTCAGAGCACAACCCCGTCAGCCAGAAGGGGTGCCTTCTCCCAGACCACAGCTCGGCGCCCCTCCAGCACCTGCCTCCACCCACACATCCAGAGGGGCCCCCAGTGCACGCACTCCCATTCCTCCCACACCTACAACCCAGGCCAGGCCCACAACCGACGCACAGCATGGTCAGCTGGGCTTGCACGCGCACACACGCGCACTCGCACACGCTCACAGCCCCTCAGAATCCCCACAGCAGAGTTCTGCTCTAGGACTCCAGCAGCTCGCAGCCACTCGCCTTTCTCTCCGCCCGTCCTTTTATCCCATAAGCTGTTTGTCTTCATAAAACAAAAATCAAAAGTCTTTTTAAGGTGCCCTGAGCCATAAACCAACAAAGGAGGAGCCGGCCGAGGCGGGCGGCTCGGTGCACCCTCCACGAGTCCCCGGCTGTATTACAATGAATAACCTTTATTTACTTTCATTAGACTATTAAACACCAGCACAGTCATTTTTCCCCCTGAAACTCGGAGCAGGGCCCATAAAGCAAATCCGAAGCCTAATTGAGTTCATTTTAATTTCTCTCCGATCACAGCGAATTACTCTGGTGATAAATCAGGGGGCAGCTTCACCCCCAGTAGAAGGCCTAATTTGCAGCTAATTACAAAACTGATTTCTACAGGAAGATCAATACGAGAAGGAATTGGAAATGACGAGGCAATCCCGGCCAGCCAGGGAGGGGAGGGGGCCCTCTGGGGGGGCCAGGAAGCGGAAGGGAAAAAAACGGACCCGAAAGAGCAGAAAATCAGTTTTAATTTAACGTAATATTAATCAGAGCAACTTTTCTGCTTTGTGCAGACTCCTGGTCAGCCCAGCTCAGGGGTCTGGCTGAGCGGTGACGGCAATAAAAAGGCAATTACCCGAGTGTTTCGGGCAGGACACCCTTTCAGAGTCAATGACTGGCCCCCTCCCACCCTTCTGTTAGCCATGTGGACTCTCCCCCTCCCCAATTTCATACCCCAGTGCACAGGCAGAGAGCGAGGGGCCCGTGGGGCTGTCTTTGTTTGTTTTTTAAAAAGGGGGCGCCAGCACCCGATCAGCCAGCCCAGCAGTGCCAGGCCAGAGGCCCCACTGGGCCCTTCCCCCAGCTCCTGCCTCCGCCTTCCCGTCATGGTCCGCCCCTCCTCCGCAAGACTCCAGGGGGACCTGAAAACACCCCTTGCCTCTCAGCAGGGGGGACCCAACTGCTACACTCCGCCCTTGGGGCTTCTTAGGCAGGAGATGCTGTAGCAGTTGAAAGCGTGCTGGGATCACCACCAATATTGTCCAGGCTGCACCTCCAGCTACCCGAGTCAGGTCTACCCCCACCCACACAAAACTCTCCATCCCCCGCTGAGCCTGCTCCCCCTCGCTCCCCTCCCTCTGCCCCGCCATCTCCTTCCACCCCATCTGGGAAGGCTCCCCGGTCCTCCTCCCCATCTGCACACTGAGCCCTTTCTCCGCGTGTGCGCATCAATAGAGAGCTGTCGCTTTTCTCTCTTCTCCCAGGGGAACGAGTACTCCCTCCCAGCCCTGACCCCTGGGCTTGATGAAGTCAAGTCGAGTCTATCTGCATCCACCAACCCCGAGCTGGGCAGCAACGTGTCAGGCACGCAGACGTACCCCGTTGTGACTGGTAAGGAGGCTTCCGGGAGGGGGGGTCGCTGCTTTCAATAGGGGCACCTCAGCCCATGCCATCTGGGGCCCAGAGTGACAAGCGGGCCCCCCGCCATGATATCCGCAGGGAGAGTGAGCCTCCAAAAACCAGGGTGCTTCCTGAACAGATGTGTGCAAATGTGAGGAGAAGAAACTCACATTTGGTCAGGGTGTCTGTGGGCCTCAGCCTAGAAAGGTCAAAGTGAGGAGGAGCTGTTGCTGGTTTCTTCTGCCCATCCTCTTGTCTCTCTCTTTGCCTTTTCTCTTGCCTCCACCAAGGTGCCCAGAATTAGAAGCCTTTTGCTAGGAGTGCACAGAAGAATGCAGAGGGTAAATAGGCCAGGCTGGGGAGAGTGGGGCAGTGTCCAGCCTCCACACTCCCATGCCTCCAAGGCTCCTGGAGGAATCTGCCTTCTTCTCCCTCTAGGCAGCCTGGGTAGCTGGGGCTTTGGGCTTCAGGGCATGGCATCCACCTCCGCGGTGACCGATAAGCACAATTATCCCAGTCTTCTCCCGCTTCCCGGAGAAATCACTGAGACTGAGGCTTGATTTCAGGGCCAGGCAGGTTCAGGCCTGTCCCACGGTCAAATGCAGGGGGAGAGGACATCTAATTCCAGCTGCTCCCATGGATTAGGGGCAGCAGAGGCAGCTGGAGGGGAAGAAGGCCGAGGTGTGGTGCAGCGAAGGGCCCAGCTGAGGAAGCTCTAGGCCGCAGAACAGAGCTGCAGGCAGTGGAAGGCTCCTGGCACTGCAGAAAGGTTTCCGGGCCAGGAAAGTGCCCAAGTGGGAGAAACACACATTGAGGTGTTATTAAAATTCACCTAATTATTCTGGAGACACTAAAGCCAATGTGCCGTTTGTTTGTTCCTTGGGAGACAGAATGATTGAGAAGGGTCTCGGTGGGGATTGGGAGACACTGAGGCGTTACCTGCCCAGCGAGGCGGGCGGAGGCGGCATGGGGACCTGGCAGGGCTGGAGGCGGCCAGCGTCACAGCTAATGGCAAAGGCAGGGAGCAAGGCCCTGGTTCTGGAGTGGAGCTGATCTGAGTAGGGCTCAGGCCTGAGCTGGGCTGTGAGTGGCCATCCAGCCTCCACCGGGGGCTTGGGAGAGCCCTGTCCTTAGCTTCCCCAGGCTTTCCTCAAGGGGTGTCCTGGTACAACAGTTTCTGGCCCAGACAGGGTTGAGTTCTTTGGCTAGGTGATCAGAGATTGAGTTCTGGAAGTGTCAGAGAACCAGACAGGGCTTTTGGGGGTGCGGCCTTAGCTGGGTCAGGACAAAACTGGCCCTCGCCATGAGCCCTCCTTGGCCAACGTGGAAGCTCTCTGAGCTGCTGGGTGTTCTGACCCAAGGCAGAGAGATGGTGCAGGCCAGGCCACCTTTCTGATCTTCTGAGAGTTTCAGTGGCCACTTCCTGAAGGTGGCCAACCCCACAGCTGCTGACAAAAGGGAGCCCAGGAGACTTTCCTCTTATCCCAGCGGTGTTTCTCTGTGCCTGGGGCCATAGTCCAGAAGGCAGGGGCTCCCTGGGGTGGAGAGATGGGTCTTCGGGTAGGGTTCCTGCTGCAGGAGAACTTGGGCTGGTGCAGAAAAGTGCCTCCACCTTGAGCATCCCCCGCCCGCCTCCCCCCCCATGGCCCTGGAACGGTCCCAGCTCAGCCTGGGAACATCTCCGGCTGATCCATCTGGATCCAAGTGTGAGAAAAGTTCATTTCAGACCCAGCTTGACATTCCCAGGTGGCAAGTTAGCACTAACATCTCAATCTGTATGCGACATTTCAATCAAGCGAGGAGTAACAAAAGCAGAACCATTAACATTCGGAGCTGTTCACCAGTGGTAATGACGGGAAACTCGCTCAGAAACTGGAAATTACCAAAAAGAGAGAAGTGTGTGAGGAGGTGGGGGAGGGGAGGTGGGAGGAGGTGGGGGCAGGGAATGATTTTTCTACACTTAGGCCAAGATCCAATGTTTGGATTAATGGCGCCATTACCGGAGAAAGGGCTGCAGATTATGCTCATTCTTAAAATGTTTTTGCTGGCAATTAAACGGCTGCAGTTATTGATCTTTGTTGATTTTATGTCCTCCTAATTTGCATAATCTATTAAAGATGAATGATTCATGATGTGTTTATTATGGGGACAAACAGAATTTGCTGGAGGTATTGTCAAGGTGAGAAACGGGGCAGTGCCCAGAGACTTCATGGGCCACCTCAGGAGTGGGTCCGGCGTGGTGGCCTTTGGGCCAGGACTTTGTGGGTAGCAGTAGGCAGTGATGCAAGGACAGCAGACACAAGAGAAGCAGACTTGGGCTGTGTTCTTCTAGAAAGATCTTGGCATCTGTGAAAACTTCAAGCACAGCTGGCATATGGGAGAGGCTTTGGGTGTATTTGTAGAAATTTCTCTTGAAGATTCTTTAAAAGCTTATTTTGTTGGAGAATATGAAGGACTTTGGTGGAGAAAGAAAAGGAGAGGCTCTTTCCAGCCAGGTGTGTGCTAAACACGAGGGAGCAGGGAGGTCATGGGTGCCCACAGCATGGCTTGGGTGTGCTAAGGTGTTCAGGGTCCCCTCCTCACCCCCTGTGTCTCAGGCACCCAGCTCGTCTTCCTCCCCGGGGACAGGCAGCTGAGGCTGTAAACCTTCAGCGATGAGCCCTGGGGAAACCGGCCCAGCAATGCCCTAGCCCAACCTGGAGAGCCGACCTTATTGATATTCCTGCCACCTCCTGGCACTGGAGGCTGATTTCAGACTTCACCAGCCACTTGATACAGCTGTTCCACAAGGTCAGGACTGAGCGGAGAGAGGAGCCTGGGCTATTGTGTGGAGGGGAGAGTGGGGCCCAGTGGGCCAGGACACAGCTAATCACATTGCAGGCAAGGGTGGCTGCCAGTGTCTGGGGCTTGGCCTGATAGTCTCCCCTCCCCACCTTCCATCTTGGAACCAAAGAGAGAGACGGATTTTTCTGGGTGGTGTTTGCAAGTTCTGCCGAGATTTTAATTTCACTGCATCACAACTCAGCAAGCTGCCAAGTCAAGCTGGTTATTTAAATTTATCACCCACTTTCCCTTCCGCCGCTGGGCTGCCCTAGCTCAGTGGCGTCTCTTCTCTCCAGCCCACTGCTCTAGGCTGCTGGTCTGGAACGGAGCCGAGTCTCTCCGAAGTGATAAGGAAAAAGGGACCAGCTAGCGGAGAGAGTGGGTTGGCGGTACTCTGGCCCCAGGCCTCCTCAGGTTGGCTGGTGGTGGCTGGTACCTTCTTCTATCAATTTCTTACCCTTCCAGAGGACCCCATAGGGGGTTGTCATCAACCCCTCAGTAGTCCCAGAGACCTCTGGGCCAGGACTTCAGGGAGGACTCTGGCTGCATCTGTGTGCTGGTGCCTTCAAGTCTCCCATCACTGGTAGACAAGAGCCCCTCATCCCCATGACCTTCACCTTGACCTCTCCCTTCCTGTGCCTGTCCAAGTCTTTAGGCATAGAGGAGCATGCCGGGCCACTGGTAGCAGTGTTGGTTTGGGAGAGAAGGAGTGCTAGTTTCAGGAGGCCCCAAGGCCCTTGGAGAGTCCCTTGGCTTGGTGAAAGTCCACCGCAAAGGTGAGAGCAGGCTCCCAACCCTGGAGGCCACACAGAGCGAGACAGGGAGTGTATGGCGGCTTTCCATGCTAACTCTAGCAGCCCCGGAATCCACCCGTCAGTCCATGGAGCTGCTGCCCTGCACGGCCTTCCCTGGCCTCCGGTGGGCATTGCCACCAAGCACCAGGAGAGCTTCGCAAGGTGGTAGGTCTTGCCACCCTCCTTTTAGTCCCAGAGAGGTAATGGAGGAATGAGACCCATGTCCAGAAACAAGGTGGGCTACCCTCCCCCAAACACAGCTGGATAAAAATGTGGCAGCCAGAATTGTTAACACACAACCAAAGCTCACTCTCTGGTACTGGAAGGAGAGGAAGACTCAAGGCCAGCGCGGAATGTGAGACCCGAAGTGTCACACTGGGCGTGGCCCCTCACTGGGGAGACTGGAGCCACGACCTTGAGTCCAAAAGAAGCAGGAAGCTGGAACTGACTATTACCCTGCGTAAAGCCAGGAACAGAGCCAGACAACGCTCTCTGTGAAAGGGGAACACACAAATTATCCCAGTGGTCCAGGGAAGCAAGTGAGTGAAAAATTGTCTCCATGAAAAATGGAGCCCCCAAGATTGACCCTGGTTCAGAGTCCAAATTTATACCTGAGTACATGGCAGGAACCCCCAGCCAAGAACTGACATAAAAATTTGTCTAGGATAATAACCCACTCAGAAACCCCAGCAGGAACCAGGGCCGACCTTCTCTGTAGAGGCACTCGCCAACCTAGGGCACATGGGACTCCATCACCAAAGACGAGCTCACTACGAGAAATTACACACCTCATGTGAATACAAGCTATCATGAGGGAGAGTTAGAAGGAAGAAATAGGACAATTAACATCGCCAAGCACTGGGGATAATAGAACAGCCCAAAAGCAGCTATAAAATAAGCATGTTTCATATTCCAAAAAAAAGATAACAGAAACGTATTAGTTTTGTGTTTATCACGGATCCAGATCCCACATCCCCTTCCCCACCATGGCTCAGCCAGTCTTCGGGTAATAAAAATCAAAAAGGACGAGGAAGGAAGACCACACCTATAGCTTCTTGTTTTGAGGTCCAGGAGCCATGGAAAGAACTGAGTCTCAGGCAGCCCTGAGAGTAGAGCCTGCCCCTGCTTAGCCACGCTCCCAGACTCAAGTGTCCCCTGCTTAGCCACGCTCCCAGATTCAAGTGTCAGCAGGGAATCTTCCCTTTGGAAAAATGTCTGAACTTTGGAAAGCTAGGGACAAGGAAAATACAGTCCTCCTCAGTGAAAAAAGGCGTGTTAGCTTCTCTACCCTGGGTGGATGGCAGTGGGGGGAGAAGGTGGTTTTATTCAAGTGTTTGGGAGAAACTTTTCTTGATGCCTTAAGACTACAGCTTTGAAGAAATCTATAGCTAAGATCCAGGAGGAGATGTGGCTGCTGCCCAGAGGGGAGTGCCCACGGTGGGGAGAGGGAGCAGAAGCTTCTCCTGGAAGCTGGTAAATTGGGGGGAGGTCAGTAAGGCAAAGTTCAAAGCTGAAAAGCAGGGCTGACCCCCCAGGTCCTGGAGGCCTGTGAAAACTGTGCCGGTTCAGCTTCTGAGAAAGGGTTGTGAGCGCTCAGAAGCTCAGACCCCTTGCACACATCTGGGATGGTCAGTGAAGTGGCCTTTTAGCAGACAGAAGTGTGGATCCTGGGAAACCCTCCTCCTCCTACCCAGGGAGGCCTGAGGACCTCCAGAAACCGCCTCTTTCCTGTAGTTAACAACCCCCTTCCAATGCAATTGCACTTCCCTCCATAAAACAAACAGCTTAGCCCTTGGCCAGCCCCTCCGGGGGAGGAGAGGGCAATAAAGGCTGAGAAATGTTTCTGAAGGAGGCTGGGAGTCTCCTAGCCTTGTCTGTCGGCTCAAAGCCCCTGATTAGCTAGAGGAATTTAGGGCACAGACATCAGAGCTCCTCTCCAACCTTGAAAGGAGGGGGCTAGGGCAACTTCTGACATACAACAAGTCCGAGGCCTTTGCTGCGAAGGCTAAACCAAGCCAGAGGGCTTCTCCACGGCACCCCTATGCCCTGGACCCTTCACTTAGGCCCGGAAGACCCAACAGTATGGAGCTAGCTTCCTCCAAACATCCCTGAGGCCTCCAGCCGTGTCCCCAAGGACCACCAGCCCCCAGACCTCGGCTCTGATTTAATTATGGGGGCATTTCCATAGCAATGAGACATTGACAGATAATGCGGGTGCCCTGGGCCTGCAGCCTTGGGAGTCATTGGATCTGGGCTCTTTCCCTTCCTCCTTTATCCAGTTCACCTTTAGAGGGAAAGGGTATTGAAAAGAAGGAGCACTAATCCACTCCAGGCCTGGCAGAGTCAGATGGAATTGGAGCAGAATGAGAGCTGTACCACCCCAACGTTCATTCTAAATCCACATCCAAGTCTGTGCCTCCCGGCCCCCGCCGGTGGTGATGCGCTGCCCATTCCAGCAGGGTGCCCTGGACAGAAGCACGTGGGGGTGCTAACGGAGCTGCAGAGGGGAAGAGAGTCATGAAGATGAAGGTGTGAAAGTCTCCCGGGTATTTAAGCAAAGACGCAGTACCGTGGTCTCTAAGCCGAGCTCAGATGCGGCCCATTACCTTGGGCCTTCCTCTTGACTTCTCCCTCATCTCTTCCCTCCACCCATGAGACCCAAAGGCTGAGCACCCCAAATGGACTGTGCTTAGTCCTCCACAGCCAGGGCTCACTGATCCATGTAGAGATCAGGGAGAGGGGCCAGTTTTAATGTGAAGCAAAATATTTTTAAGAAATCAATGATCTTTATTTCAGGTGCATATAGTAGCCAACTCAGGCTAACAAAGGGTTGCCTAATAGAAAGCACTGGGCCCCATTTTCATCATGAGCCAGGTTATGGAGAACCTTTCAGCTCCAATATAGATGTTTAGAGATGCTTGGGGTGTCCCAAAGGAGAAGTCTCCAAAAGAGGGATCCCTTGGCACTGAGTTTGTTTACTCCATTATTTGACACTTTCTAAGAAGAAAAGGTTGGCTAAGTAAAAGTAAAATCAGTTAACTCAGTCTTTCCTGAATGACTAGAAACCCTAAATGGTGGTGTCCTAACAAATATTACAGGTGTGCCTTGGGACCAAGGGCTCAGAAATGTCCCAGTGGCCTCAAAGCCAGCTAGGTGAGACCTGAAAGCCTATTTCCCCAGAGAGCCAGCCAGCCCCCAAGGGACAGGAAGCCCCACCCCCACCCCCCAAACACACACACTGCTTCCCTAGGGCCATCAGAATCTTTCCTTTCCTGCTATCAGCCTCAGGACAAACAAGCCAGCACTTTTTCAACACTGAGCTTTGGGAGGCAAGCCCTGCCACTATTGTTCCTTCTGAGAGGGCTTTGCTCCCTTCAGCCTGGAATCCTCCCCTCTCCTCCCCAGTGGCGGCTGGGCTGCCAGGCAGGGAGGGAGGAAGTCTGAGGGCCCGCTCCCAGAGCAGCCTAATGCTCCAGCAGCTTAAGTGGCCGTTTTCCTTGGGATTAGGGTTTCACTTACACAGAGCGCCTGAAAAACGCTGCGGCCTTCGGAAGGATTAGAGCTGACAATTCAGTGCTCTCAGAGAACAAAATAAAGCCGGAGAGGAACTGGGAGACCTGGAGTATCGGGAGACTGTGCAAACAGGCTTAACCTCTGCCCACCCAGCATGAGGGTCTCTCGTGCTCTGCGCCCCCGTCAGTGAGCCGGGCCGGCCTCCAGAGCGCTGGCACCTGTCTCCACTTGCGATTTGCTAAAGGAGCTATGGAAGGCAGTTTGGAGAAGTGGAGGAGGAGAGGGCTGGGATGTCTTACCCTGTCTCGGAGCCTCAGGTTCCTTCTCTAGAAGATAGCCAGACTCCTTTTCAGGCCTCTGAAAATGTGATACTCCCCAGCACTCCCTAGCCTTCTCCCAGGATCCCGAGGCTGCAGTTCAATCCACAGCCCCGCTGAGTTAAAAGGAAGCCCCCTCTTGGGGGCCCTAGGCCAGCAGGCGACCATGGCCCAGAGGAGGGCACTGTGCTGGGAAGAGAAGGGGTGAGAACAGCATAACTGGTTGCATGCAGCTGGTTGGCTGTCGGGGTGCAGCCCTTCCTGCGCCCCGCAGAGATCTGGGCAGCATCCCTGCCTCGGGCACAGCACAGCGGGAGCTCCAGGTCCAGCCGGGTGGGAAGCAAGAGCGGCTGGGAGAGCAGCACCTGAGCTGCGAGCACAGCCCCCTCTGCTGGAACCCAGAGCAGGCCAGGCTCGGGATGAAGATCTTGGCGGCCAGCATGGTGCCTGGGGCTGGGGGCTCTCTGCCCATCCCCTCCCCCCACCCAAGGGAAACCTTGGGGAGGTTTCGGAAACGTGGGGAATAAGAAACAAAAGGAAACCTGTAGAAAACTCTTTTCCTGTCTTTTAAAAGCAGCTTCTACAGATTCAAAGTTTGTTACTTCAGTGGATTATATAAACTTGGATGGGTCATAAAGTGATGGTAATTGGTGTATGTAAATGTACAGTGTATGTAGGCAGTAATTACAAATTTAGTAGCTGTGTATTCTTGGAAGTATTACAAAGGCTTGTGTCAAATGCAGACACAGACTGCCAACCTCGAGCATCTTCACTACCTCATGAGCCGCAGACGAAACTTGAGAATAGGATAGTAAAACAAGAGTTATGTTTTCTGGCCTTAGGGCCCCTCCATAGTGTCAAGTGGAGAGCAGAAGTGCTCATTTTCAGAGAACGATGCTGAGGAAAAGCATCTCCACACTCACCGAATAGAACTTTGGCTGTATAAATCTATGTCTAATAAGTCTTGTGGTCTGAGTCATCACCGGGCCAGAGCGTCTCTGCTGCTTTGGCGGCTGCCTTTTTATTATTTCCTGGGTCTTCTGGATGCTGACGTTTTCCTCACTTTCGATCAGCCTCTCCGCTCCTTCACCTGCTATTCTGCTGTTCTTTGTACGAGCTCGTCTATGGGTACAATTCGAGTACGTTCTCACAAACCGGTGTCTTTCTTGTGCCGGAGAACGGGTTCTTGTGGTTTGTTAAAAACAGTGTTTATCGATCTTCGAGTCATGAATACGTTTGAGAATATGATAAAAGCCATCCAGATATTGTATATGTGTACCTATAACGCTTGATGTATGGCTTTATAAGGACTCTGTGAAGCACATCCATGGGGTCCTACAGGATCAGTGAACCCAGTTTAAAATCCTTGCTGTGGAAAATGGAAGAACCTGAAACATGCAGGCAACAAGAAGCAACAAGATGTTGTTTTAGGAAGGATTCACTTAGCATAATCCCAGGTTACTCTCCTGGACCAAATGCCTAATTTCTGAGTCTGTAATGTTCAAGGATGTCATTCTAGAATCAATTCCCAAGTGTACTGCTCATTCTCTCCTCCAGATTCTGCCATCTACTATCTGTGGAATTTTGAACATAACACTTAGCGCCTCTGAGTTTCAGATCCACGTCATGGGTTGATACGAGGATTAAAAGAGATATGACATAGAGGCTATTTAGGACGGTGCCTAGCCGTAGTGATGCTCAGCGAAGGCTGGCTAGTCTAGTGTACGCAGAAACGCAACTCTGCCCTTGACTCTTCGAGCTGACAAAATAGCATCAATTATCTGGTGACTGAAATTTTCCAATTTCTTAATAAAGTCACTCACTTTGCTGTTCTCTGTACTTGTAAGAGGAACTGCGCTTAGATTCTCCAGAACAGTTGATTCGATCTGGCCCATTTGGTAAGGGATGCCTGACAAAAGTGCGCTGCAGTGATTGCTGTAGAAATTGGCTGTAGACTCTTCGGGGACTTCCGCAGCTGAGCTGAGAAGACATCCTCAACAAGTACAGAGCTTCTAACACTTCGGGGTACTTTAAGATTCTCGACTACTACTGTTTCTTGAAGAGCTGCTTTGTTTTTTAGAAAACTCGCCGAGAAGATTAATACTCTCCCCCATGGAGTTTTACTATAGACATTCGATGTCAGTATTTTATTCTTTATGTCCTGTTTTTCTTGCCTCGTCTTAATGACGTGACGATATGAGATTTTGCTTGTTGGGTGACTTCTTTTCCTTTCCTTTGGCCCTTTTGGGGGTTATCTGGCTTCATGTTGTCATTCAAAGGCAGTGTTGCTACAGACATAGCTTCCAACGTGGGCTCTCTCGTGTACGAGCTCTGTGGCCACGAGGACGTCATTGTGCCTCTGTGCCTCCATTTTCTCAACTTGGAGACAAGGAAGTTAGATTGTCTCGAAGGCTCGTCCATCTTTAAAACGTTGTGATCTTAGGAAGCAAGTTTCCCACACGAAATGCCCATCCCCAGGTAATATGTGGGTTTGGGGCTTTTTTTTTTTTTTAATCCATTTGTGATTCTTGGTGCTGTTGTCACGTTACTAGCATTGTGGGTGAGCAAACACCTTGCTGCTTCCCGTCTTCTGCTGGGCGGCACATACCTTGTAACCGATGTATGTTGCCATGTAGCTGTTTTCTCCTCTTTCTGGGCTTTTGCCTGTTTGTTTTTAGGAGGTGGCTGTGCTTACAATTTTAGAGCCCATCTCTGCTCCCCTCTGTCCATCCGTCTGCAGTGCTCTGATGATTCTTCCTTGCACACATTCCATTACCCATTCATATCTCTCACTAAGAGGCTTGCTCAAAGAATGCTGCTGGGCAAATGGTATGATGGTCTTAGTAATTTGAAAACTTCCTGCAGTATGTGTTTTCCATTATTGACAATGGTGTTCCAGAAGAATATATGGCTCTGGCAAGAGTTTGGTCAATTTTTTCCTCCTCTTCAGGTGTCCCCTGTGTACTAATGAAGCCACTGAGAGTGCTTTGTATGCGGGGGCTTCACCTCTGTTGGTTCAGGTGTGCTGACGGGCACCTCTCTGTGGTGGCACTGACGTTCCGGGGTAGAGAGCTGGCTGTGTGCGGAACACCAGGAGCCAGGAAGCGTGTAGGCTTCCTCCTCAGCGTGGGGTCCTTCTCTCGCATTTTAAGAATGTCTGAATAGCACTTCCCAGATTCAGTTTTTTAACCAGAATTTGGAAATGTGCCTTTCAGTGAACAGTCCTCTGGGTGACTTCCAGCACGCAGAAGTTTCTGTATGCTGCAAGTTAGCCTGACTGTTTTGCGAGAGGAAAAGCCAGTGGAAATAAACATCGCAATAGGATAACTCCAGGTTAGCTGGAGACACATTTCCAGGCGTCTGGTCTTTCTTCCTCTCTCCTGAAGCCAGGTAGGGAATTGTATGATACAACCTTAGATTACAAGGAATTCATGTGTGACAGGTTATAGGAACCAGGCAGCTGAAAACCAGAATTCAGGTGCATTTAAATTCCTATTTTTGAAGAAAGCATACTTCTTTTCCTGGCTGCTTTGTAGGCATTAAGACCGCAGGACCAGGAGGAATTGGGTTTCTTTATCTTTTTAACTGCAAAACTTCTACCTTTTCCCTAATTCTCCTCGTCTTGGGGCCTTTTGACCAATAAATGCCATATTATTAATCTCTCAAGGAATTGATAGATATTGCTGTCCTTGTCCACTTCGGACCCACTCCACTGAGAGATGGTCAGGAGGGGTGAAACTTTTATTAACAGCAGAAGTCATGGGGCGCCTGGGTGGCTCAGTCGTTAAGCATCTGCCTTCAGCTCAGGGTGTGATCCCAGGGTCCTGGGATGGAGCCCCGCATTGGGCTCCCTGCTCCGCTGGGAAGCCTGCTTCTTCCTCTCCCACTCCTCCTGCTTGTGTTCCCTCTCTCGTTGGCTGTCTCTCTCTCTGTCAAATGGATAAATAAAAAGATCTTAAAAAAAAAAACAAAACAGAAGTCAGTGAAATCCACAACAAAGCAGACACGGATTCTTTCTTCTGTCTCCCTGGGAGTCTGAAGTGATCTCTTGTCTGATGGTTCTGCTCTGTTATCTGTTCTTGAGTTTTAGGAAATGTAAGATCTTAGCTATATTAGACAGGTATAGAGGAGAACCATTCTATTGCGTGATAAAACTGAGTCACAATATAAGTCACTGTCATCTCTCCCCATCCTATAAAAATTCATAATCCCTTGTTCAAACTGTTTTTAGAGAAAAGGCAGATTTCAGCGTTTACATTTTGTCCCAGGCTTTACCTCTTCAAAGGAGACCAACACACATGAAACGATTAGAAAACATTACAACCCACCTGGAATTGACAATAAGTGCACTAGAGTGATAGACAATCAATCAGTAGAGTATTTACTGAGCACCACTGATTGATTTCTCAACTATGCAAGACAGAGCAGAAGACGGGGCCCTGCCCTCAGTTTGATTATGGTCTGTTCGAGGAAGCAAGCCATAATATGAAACAGGTCCATGCCTTATGAAATACAATGACACGGTCAGCCATGCAGCACAGACAGTATAGAAGTTTAGAACAAAGAAACTTCCCTGATGGGTAGAATGGTAGGCATTTTAAGGCTTGAGTTGGAAAGAGAGGGAAACTATGAGGAAGAAGAAGAAAATGATATGCAAAAGCACAGAGAGGTTCCACAGCACACACGCCTGTGAAAACAGTCCAGCTAAACCAGGCGGAGTGAGACTCAGAGCTGAGAAAGTCAGGTGGGGAGAGTCCCCAGGAGGCTTTGAAAGCCTGGCAGAGTGTAGATTCCAGCTGTGGACTACAGAGAACTGGCGATGGTTTTCACGAGGGAAGTGATATGTTGAAAGCAGCGTTTCACGAGGACTAGCCGGTCAGTCACACCTGGGATAGACTGGAGGGGCAAGAATGGGCAGGCAGGGCATACGAGCAAAAGCACCGTTATGGCGGGCCAAGGATTGGGGCTCAGGAGCTGAGTTCTGGAGGCCGTAGAGGAAATGGAGCTGGGGCCAATGTGACAGACACTGCTAAGGGCAATTGGTAACACTCAGTGACTGACTTCATCCAGAGGGAAAGGACAATGGCTATATCAAGGATTTCAGGGCTCCTGGGTGGCTCAGTTGGTTAAGCGCCTGACTCTTGATTTCAGCTCAGGTCATGATCTCAGGGTCGTTCAGGGTCGTCAGACTGGGCGTGGGGCCTGCTTAAGATTCTCTCTCACGCTCCCTTACCCCCTTCATTGCCCCTGCTCGAGAGTGCTCTCTCTCTCTCTCAAAAAAAAGGATTGCAAAGTGTTTTGCTTTGGTGGTCTTCAAGAAGGTCGGTAGACATGACTGGGGGGACGATGAGTTGGCTTTTATTCCTGCTAGGGTTGAGGGGACAGTGGGACAGCTAATGTCCAGCAGGTGGCTGGAGATACAGAACGCTGAGCTGTAGCTCTGTATGCTCAGGGAAAGACGAGTCACTCAGACGTGTTAAGGGAGGTGTGAGGAACTCACATCTCAGAAAAGTAGGAGATGAGGTGAAATTCAAGGAGACAGTGGCAAGGAGAGCAAGGGGCGCTTTGGAATAGCCATAGGGAGGATGAAGACTAGGGCAACTGATGCAAGGAAAACAAACTGGGCCAGATATGCATAGTCCTGTGACTTCCACCAGCCACGCTTTGCCTTCTTGGGGTCGGACAGAGGCACTGGAGTGGGAGAGGGGCACAGGCTGAAGAGGGGGCTAAGGGGGATCTGGAGAGGGTAAGTGGGACCCAGGAGAGCATCACGTTGTCTCTAGGGCATGGAAGGTGGGGGAGGGAAGAGAGCAAATTATTGTCATTGAAGATTGAGGCATAAATTGCAAGGCAGGTGGTGATCCCTTCACGGCACTGGAGGGGACAGGCAAGGAAAGGAGGCCACTCAAGTGCAGCTGGGTCCCAGAGATGTCTGTGGACTAGGGTGGCTCCTTCACTCCAGGACACTGCTAAGGAAAGCCCAGCCTCCCACCCTCCAGACTCTAGCTAGTAGAAGTTTCCAGAGACAGAAGTCCATGAGCTTGTGGGGGGAGCAGGTTCTGCTCATTGGAACCTTATCTGATCCACTTGAACTGTTGGCTCAAAGCTCCTGATTTTCACTTCAGGGATGGTTTTCTATCATTTAAATGCCATAAACGCTAACAGCAGAACAGCCCACTGGCTGCACAACCTCCCGCTCCCACCCCCGCCCCGCTCTTCACACCTGCCAGGCCCAGCCCCTGCAGCACACTTAGAGAGGACAAGGAAGACCCATCAGCCCCAGTATGGGTGGGGGTGGGGGTATCCTCCAAGCCTGAAGGAAAGATGGGGTGCTAGAGAGGTGAGGGGTGAGCAAGATGGTAGAGGTCCATTTGGCTACTGGAGAAACCACCGCTGAATATCTGCCCCGAGAGGAGGACTGAAAGCAGGTCAGCTCCCCCCTCCCCGTTCTCTGGGTTTGGGCTATAAGACACACAAGCAAAGGTAAACACGTACGCACATAAACGCACACGGAGAGACACAAAGCGCCACACAGAGCAGAGGTGCACAGGCCATCCCAGGACATTTAGGTAACAAGCTTAAACACATGTAAATGCACACCTGGACCTGGTCATTCAAATATTCTCCCCCATGTCTGCACACAGCTCTTTCCTTTCCAAGAGTTTCCTTCCCATGAAGTACCCTGGTGTGAGCAGAGGCAGGCCTCACCCCTTCCCCTTTGTGTTTTTCCAGGTCGTGACATGGCGAGCACCACTCTGCCTGGTTACCCCCCTCACGTGCCCCCCACTGGCCAGGGAAGCTACCCCACCTCCACCCTGGCAGGAATGGTGCCTGGTAGGTGACAATGCTGCAGTTGCCTGATTTAGGTGGGGGTGACTAAATTGTGGGTGAGCTGCTGAGTGGTCTGTAGTCTGAGGCTGGGGGTGGGGGGAGACCCAACATCCCTTCCCCCCCAAACCATTGCTGTTCCACCCCTCTCTCTCCCTAGAGGCTGCAATTGGTCCCTCAGCCTCCCTCATGAGCAACCCAGGGAGGGAGTTTGCAGAAGTGGCTCTTGTGTGCACCCCAGTGTATGTCATGGCCCCTCCACAGTGCCCACGCACCCGAGCCTGTGCCTGGGGAGCACTCAGCCTCGGCTCCTCTCTCAGTGCCCTAGCCCACCCCCAGCCAACTGACACTGCTTGGAAGAGCCTGCCCTGGTTTCCATGGAAACTTGGAGCCAAGAACCATTTCCAGGGGCATTGTCAGTCACTCAGACAAAGCCACTCTGGTCCACACCAACCCACAGGGAAAACCATTGTGGAGAATGGACCCCACCCCAGGGAGAGGAGGGAGCTAGTCCCTAAGGAAAGAGGAACAGAGGACAGGCTATGGCAGGGCCCAGAGAGACAAGCTAGAACACCATGTGTCCTCAGAGGTACCGGGCCCTCGTTGCTCCCCAGGAGTTGGGTCTGGACTGTGTGGATCAGAGAGGTGGAGGCCAGACATAGGGTCTGAGGACCGCAGCTGGAGTTCGTGCTCTTCCCAACCTCTCACCCCCGATTGGAAGCTGGGCTTGAGGCCAGAGAGTTGAAGCTTCTATTCGCAGAAACACCAAAAAACTCTTGTCTTAAAGAGGGTGAAACTCGATGGGCCTGCAGCCCATTCCTGCTGGCGGCCCTCCCGTGATGCACGACCCTCATGGTGAGGGAGGATAGAAGAGGGTGACTGGCCCCATTCCCGGATGTCCATCCAAAGACAGCCCTGGCTAAGCAGAGCTTGGGGGGATGGGCAGTGGCAAAGAGGGAGATGGCGCCTGGGGTGCTGCACCCCAGGGGCTGACGGGAGTTAGAGGGACTGGCTAAGGAGAGCTGGGAGGTGTGGGTGAGGGGATTCCTGCCCAGATCTGGAGTGGGGGTAGAAGTGTTGGGGACAAGGAGATTCTTCTGTGAAGGTCCCAGCAGTGAGCAGGTGGAGGCTGGAGAAGGTCTTAGAGAGGTGGGGGTGAGGGAGGGGGTGTCTGCAAGGAGGTGGGGATGAGGGGAGCCGCAGAGAGCTCATGGTGGCAAGGGGGGAGTCGTTAAACAGAATCTAGTGCTGATGAGGAAATTACACTTGTTTCATTAGCGATGGGGAAGGAGATAGCTCAGTTCCTCTTGGTCACAGTTGAGCTCAGAAGCTCATTATCCTGCTGCACGCATGCTTTCCCTCCTCGTCAATAAACAGGCTTTCCAGCGGCTGCATCCCCCACCCCCACCCCAGCTCCCTCTCCGAGAGGGGCCCCTTCTCCTCTACTTAACCCGCGGTTAGGGATCACTGTAAACAGTCTGGGGTCATCACACAGGAGAAAGGGCGAGGGGGAAACCCGGAGGCCTGGCCTTTCTCCCGCGGAGGGAGGGAAGCAGCTTCCGACGGCTCCCAGCCCACGGACTCTGCGCTAACCGCTCGAGGTCCGGGCGGGCAGTCCACCTGCTTCCCACCGCCTCCTTCTTCTGCGGCGTGGCCCGCATATCGAATCTCGAGGGAAAGGCAGGAGGGGGGTGTTTCCCAGCAGTGCCCCCACCCCTTGCATTGGCACCGTGCTGAGATGCCATTCTTAGGACTTTCTGGGACAAAGTGTCCCGAGAGCCTTCTTCTCCACCTTCTCCCGCTTCCACCCCGTGCGGCTATGGCTTCTGGAACCAGAGTGTCCACCAAAAAGGCCCTGGCCCCCGAAGCAGCGGGGTAGGGCTTGCGGGGACCCGGAACAAACCTTTCCCCGGTGGCCCGGACCGTCTCCTCAAAGGGAGCCCCAAGCCCTCAGGCCCATGTCGGTGCTTGTGCACCCGCCCCCCACCGGCTCTCCCCACGCAGACCCGGTGGATTGCTCTGCCTCTGTCTGCCCTCACGCCCTCGGCGGGCATTGATCTGCCCGCCGCACCTGCACCTCGGACCCGGGGGAGGCCGCTGGCCGGGCACGTCGGATCCGCCCTGGCGTTGCGCGTGTCTGATCCCCACTCCCCCACCCTCCCGCAGGGAGCGAGTTCTCCGGCAACCCGTACAGCCACCCCCAGTACACGGCCTACAACGAGGCTTGGAGATTCAGCAACCCCGCCTTACTAAGTGAGTACGCCACCTGGCTGGCCGGCGGCTCAGCGCCTCAGCCCGCGGGCCAGCTCGGCCGGGCTGCTTCCCGACGCCGGTCCGACTCCCCGCGACCCGACCTTCGGGTGCCGGGCGGGCGCCTCGTTAGTGCAGCACTGAGGTCCCGGGATCCCTTGAGGACGCCCGCGCCTCCCGCCCCTTCCCTCCTTTTCTCTCCCTCCCCCGGGGCTAGAAGGCTTTGCGCCGCCCCCACCCTTGGTCCCTCTGGAAGGTCCCCAGTCGGGCGGTGGCGGTCACCGATCGATCGGGTCCCTCTCCCACCGGTGAATGAAGCTCTCCCGGGGGCGACCGGCCCCGTGGCCCAGCCAAGGTGTCCCTGCCCCGATCCCGCTAGACCCCAGCCCCGGGAGGTCTTTGCTTTTCTTTCCTTTTTTGTTCTCCTGTTTGTCCTCTCACCCAGCCCATTCTTCTCCTGTGTTAACTTCCAGGTTCCCCTTATTATTATAGTGCCGCCCCCCGGGGCTCCGCCCCTGCCGCTGCTGCCGCTGCCTATGACCGCCACTAGTTACCGCGGGGACCACATCAAGCTTCAGGCCGACAGCTTCGGCCTCCACATCGTCCCCGTCTGACCGCCCACCCCGGAGGGAGGGAGGACCGACGCGACGCGATGCCTCCCGGCCACCGCCCCAGCCCCACCCCCATCCCGGGAACCCTGCAGCCCTTCACACCACCCCGTCGAAGGCCGGACAGGACGGGTGGAGCCGCGGGCGGGACCCTCAGGCCCGGGTCCGCCGCCCCCAACCCCGCCCGCCGCCCCTCCCCGCCTGCCTGGACTGCGCGGCGTCTAGAGGAGGGCGCCGCCCCCGCTCTCCCCTGCATGGCCCGAGTCGGCCCGGGAGCGGACCAGCCACACCGCCCGACCTTGGCCTGGCCCGGCGCTGCGCGCGGGGGACACGTTTCTGTGACACACAATCAGCGCGGGCTGCAGCGCGGCCCAGCCCCGGAGCAGCCCGCCTCGGACATTCCGGCGCCGGGAGGCTTCGCTGGAGGGACTGGGCGAAGGAAATTAAGAACAAAACGATTTTCTGCAGAAGGAGGAAGAGCCCCCCTGCCGAACCCTCGGGGAAGAGTCCTTACCCTCGCGCTAGCCGGACTGCCCCCACCTTCCGAGTGTGCCCTGCCCCAGGAGGTGGAATGGAATGGGGGCGTGGGGTCCGGGCTCTTGGGACGGGGGTTGGGTCATCAGGTCTTTCCGAAGTTGGGACCCAAGGCACGCAGGCCCCAGCAGCGCGCACCCACCGAGCCCTACTCTTGGCTCTTCCCTACTCCACCTGAACTGCCTGGTTCCCCAGGGTCCAGGCACTCCTGCTAGTGACCGGACTCTCAGCCCCACCCTGCCCCTACCTCAGCGTTTCTTCCATCTGCCGACCTCCCATTCTCCCCTCCCGCCCGTCTTTTCCCCATCTCACGACGCTCCGCATCTCTCCTCCCTAACTCCTCGCCCCTTCGGAGGCTGTCCAGTGCCTGCCGCAGGACCAGTTTCCGCAGGCCGTGGGCACTGGTCTGGCCGAGCGGCTACTGGACGTCCCCTCCCCCGACACAGACTAGCGATCTGCGGGTTCTGAGCTGCGGCGGGGTGGAAGTGGGGGCTGCCCAGTCCACCCCCACCCCCACCCCCAGCCTCCTCCTCCGGCAGGAACTGAACAGAACCGCGAAAAGTCTACATTTATTTAATATGACGGTCTTTGCAAAAAGGAAAAACAAAAGACAGAAACTTAACAGGCTGCTGCTTTGTAGAAAGACGGTGTGTGTCGTGTGAAGGCGAACCCCTGTGTATATAA
>NC_048223.1:102196359-102198225 GCF_002007445.2 Ailuropoda melanoleuca
CCTGCATGTCTCCTCACCCGTGGATCGTGACGACTCGAAATAACAGAAACAAAGTCAATAAAAGTGAAAATAAATAATAAATAAATAAATAAATAAATAAATATCCTTGAACAAATCCGAAAAGGCTTGGAGTCCTCGCCCAGATCTCTCTCCCCTTCGAGCCTTTCTATTTGAAAAGGAAGACGAGAAAAGAGAATAGTTTAAGGGAACTGCCGGCGCCCGGCCAGGCTGCAGTGGCCCAAGCGGGGCGGCGAGGGCGCTGAGGTTCAAACTCCGAGGCCCAGTCCGTCCCAGTCCCTGTGGAGCTGGCCGGGCAGGGGCCCCAGCCCCAGGACCCCGCTGAATCCTCGAGAGATCCCCTGACAGCTCTGGTCTCCTTAGCCACTTTCAGCGCGTCGGTTCGTTTTGATTCTTTTCTTTTTCTTTCTTTTCCTTTTTTTTTTTTTGTGCACATGAGAAATAAAATAATTAATAAATAATAATAATGATAATAATAATAAAATTTTGTATGTCACTCCCCAATGGCTCCAGGTTTGTCTCTCCCTGTCTCTGAGGTAGGCCTCCCCTCACACTGGTCGATCCCAAATAACCCCTCAGTGACCCTCCCAAATGCACTCCCACCGCAACCGACCTCCCACCCTTTCGCCGAGACCCTCTCGGTGGCGGCCGATCGCAGGCAGAGGCCCAGATGCCTGTGCCTTTCGGTAGCCACCCGCACCGCCCACCCTGCCCTTGGGACAAGGAGTTTCGTTTTCCAAAACTTTTTAGAGTAGCTTCGAGTCACGCGTCTATACCAGGCCGGCTCTGTCGCCCTGCCTCTCCAACCCCCCCCCCCAGATTTAGGGTTCAGGCTCTCAGAACGCGACGTCGGAGGCCCTCTCCCCACGGGTGGGGGTTGTCTGCCGCGCTGGCTCCTTCCTCCGCTCGTTGCGCAGCCGCAATTTTATCCCCAGAGTCCGCGCGGAGACCGCAGACGCCCCGTCGCGAGTTTCGTCGCCGAACACTGACTTCCAGGGCCGGACCGTGCGGGGCCCCGCGGAGACCCAGGGACAACCTGCCGCCCACGGGACCTCTCGCGCCGTTGGGTTCGTTCTGGAGAGGCGGGGAGGGCGCGCAGGCGCTTGTGCCTGTGTGTCGGTAGGTGGCTTTTGTTTCTGTTTGCGTGGGTCTGCCTGCCCCTGGGAGGGTCTGGTAGTGGGAAAGTAGGAAAATGGTTGTTTTTTCAGACACTCTTACTGTTCTTGTCCNTTTTTTTCCCCCCCCCCCCCGGTGTCCAGGGAACGATCTGTGTGTCGGTGCCTGTGTCTGTTCCTGCGTTGGGAAGGGAAGGAGTGATTGTCCAGGATTGTCCAGGCTGCATCCGAGATATTTGGAAGGGGTCCCCCCTTTATCTCTTCGGCAACCTCCCAGCTCCAGCCCTCCCACAAAGGTCATAGGGTCCACCTGGTCTCTGCTCTTAGGGACTTTCTTTCACTGCCATTGGGAAACCTGCCCCTTAGTCCCCATCTCTGCCTCTTCCCACTTGAAAGGCTGTTGAAACTCTAAGGAGTGACCGTCTCCCTTGGCTGGTATCCGCCAAACACCTCCTTCCCACCAAGATCCCAAAGGCCTTTCTTTCCCCAAGCCCATTTGCTCAGCTTCACCCACATCATGGGACTTCAGGAGGATAGGAAGCATCCCCAACAAATCAGCAAGCCCCCCATCAGATCAAGTCTATCCCCTCTCTTCTCCCTCCCCACCTAGGTCTCCTCCCTTTTCCCCATCTCATCACATGACAGTCCCATTGTCCACCCTGTCCTGCGCTGCTCCTTTTGGTCACAAGTCTTCTAGAAGAGTGGTCTTTAGGGGCGCCTGGGTGGCACAGCG
>NC_048223.1:102198397-102253728 GCF_002007445.2 Ailuropoda melanoleuca
AAAAAAAAAAAAAAAAAAAAAAAAAAAGAGTGGTCTTTAAACTTCTTTGATCATACACACTATCAGTAAAAAGAATTCTGAATATGTATTCCCAATATAGGTATATTTACTTATTTACCAATTTCATAAATATACTACTAGACGAACATTATGAATTTTACAGGACATAAAATAGAAAAAGTATACAATTGAAATACATAGAGGGGTGCCTGGGTGGCACAGCGGTTAAGCGTCTGCCTTCGGCTCAGGGCGTGATCCTGGTGTTGTGGGATCGAGCCCCACATTGGGCTCTTCCACTGTGAGCCTGCTTCTTCCCTCTCCCACTCCCCCTGCTTGTGTTCCCTCTCTCACTGGCTGTCTCTATCTGTCGAATAAATAAATAAAATCTTTTTTTTTAAAAAAAGAAATACATAGAAATAGAAGTTCTAATGTTCTCATGCCTAAATGGATTATTTTGCACTCCCTGGAAAATGTACACCCCACTTCAGAGATCCTGCTTAGAATCCATCAAAACCCAACATGGCCGAACTTCTGTCTATTGCCTGATACCCAGTGGGTGAGTTCCTGGAAGTTGTCAGGATGCTGGGTTGGCCCAGCCAGTGCTGTCCTTATCATATGTAGCAGGCTACCTGGCCCCCAGTGCCTGGCTTTGCCTCCAGGCGCCCCAGACTGGGAACCCTGCCCTGCCCAACCCATTAAATTGGAAGCCAAGGCCTTCCCTGCGTAAGAACTCCTTACCTTCTGTTCTATTTCTGGTCACCTTCAGACCAGATTGGACAGCGAAGATCCCACTGTCTACATGACCACCTTTGCCCAGAAGCTTTCATGCTATGCTGGGCCCCTCCTGAGGTACTGATTTCTGCTTGGAAATCTGAGGGCCCCCCAAGCATGTCCTGTACTCTTTGACCAGTTTCCTGTTCTAATTGCAGCCCCATTCACCCACCCCAAACACAAACGGGGCCCGCTTCAGTATTCCCCAGAACTCACCTAATTCTGACTCTGCGGGTCCTGTCCCCGCCCCACCCCCACAGAGTTCCCAGCTGAGGTACACCAAGTATGACAATTAGAAACAGATGAAGAAAGGTGTCCTGGGTTGAAGGAACAGCAGGAGCCAAGACACGGAGGCATGGAAATATACCAGATAAAATGTGGCTGGAGTATCAGGTGCCTGGGGAGAGACAGAGGGGGTAGAGGGAGATGGCAGGAGATGAAGCGTAAAAGTAGTTGAGAGCCAGGACCCTGTACTGGAAATGTCAAAATAGTATCCATCACTTACATGCTCCTTTAGGGAAGCTGCCCCACTCCCAGTCCCTCCTGCCCGTGTAGACACCATATCTGTACCAGTGACTCTGCTACTAGAATTGGACTCCAGCACAAATCCAAGCAGAGCCAATCAGGACAGGACACAGGACACAGGAGAGAATGAGGACATTCCCCGGGGGAGCAAAGCCCAGTGGAGGCCCCGAGGGGATTCCCCAGTCTTTGTCATCTCGGTAAAGGACAGCTCCGGTCTACAGCTCCCTCAGGCCAAAAGCTCAAATCTGCCCTGCCGCCCTGTCTTTCCCATCCCACATTCGAGCCCCCAGCACAACCAGAAGGCTGTACCTTTAAAAGAGGCTGACTACTTGCCCCGAACTGAACCGTCCTAGTCCAAGCCACCATGATCCTTTAGCTGGGCTTGCAGAAGAACATTCTCATTGGTCTTTCTGCTTCCATCTTTGCCCCACCCACCCCAGCCCATTCTCCCCCTAGCAACCAGAGTGATGTTCCAACAAGTTGAGCTGATCATGTTCCTCCTCTGCTCAGAGCCCTCCTGTGGCTCCCCTTCTCTTGCAGAGTCCAAGTCAGGACCCTAAAACTGACCCACAAAGCCCTGTGTGTTCTGGCTATTTCCCGCTCACCTCGCCCCCACCCCCACCGCCGCTGGTAACTCAGCTCCCATGACCTCCTCCAGCTCACCATGCTCTGAGCCCGCTGGCCTGTGCACAGCGCTTCGGTTACTCCAAGCATGAGCCTTCTCAAGACACTTGTGATCGTTGCGCCTCCCCCCACCCCCAGACAGGCCCCCTCTTCCTTAAGGGCCCTGCTCCAATGTTCCCTTATCAACAGGGCCTTCCTGGACCAACTTAAATACACTAGCGCACACACACCATCACTCTTCTCCATACTCTGCTACGCCTGGCAGATTGTTTTATTGGTTCCTGTCTTGTCCTCTCCCGTTAGAATGGGAGCGCCATGAGGACAGACTTTTGTCTGATCTGTTCGCTGCTCTATCACCCACGGCCGGATAGTGTTCAGCACACAGATGTTCAACAAACAGTGATGGACAAATAAACAAACGGAGTAATGGGAATGAGAAATCAGGAGTAAGCAGGAGGCTGAGACAGGGGAGAGAAACAGAGAAGAGAGTGAGAGATGATGGGAACCCTCAGCCCCTGGGAGGGGCGGATGACCTGCAGAGAGCAGCTGAGTGGCTAACGGAGGAGGTGAGAAAGGGCAGATGCTGCTCCTACGTCTCTAGAAACCCAGTGGGTTGATGTGCTCACTGAACTCCTTAAACAACTCCCTCCATTACCTAGGGTGACTTTTCCTTACCACCCGAAGCACCCACCATTGTCCCCGTGGGGGCATCAGGGGTGCGGCCCTTCATCCATTGGGAGACCGTCCCTGCACCATCGCGCGTAGTTCTGTGGAGCTGTCAGTCTGAGCGTCCCATTGGCTTCTGATGGGAGAGATGGGCCTGAGACCTGCATCTGCCCCACGGGGACCTCACGGCCCCAGCCAAAGCACAGCATCCTCAGGTTAGGGGCAGCGTCGTCTCAGAAGGCTCGTTCCTGGGGACTGGAAGAGAGAGCTTCTCTTCTCTTGGACTGTAAGCTGAAGTGATTGAGGGCTTTGGACCCCCAAGGACTGCCCCCTACATATGGAGAGCGCACCCGCTGGGAGGCAGGCAAGAACACATAGAGCTGAGAGAGGTAGAGAGAACAAAAGCTCCGGGGGTATTCTCCGAGCCTCTGGAGCCAGCCAGGCCTGAGACAAGACCGCTTTGGGACGTCCAGGGTCATACGCCAGTACATTCTCCCTCTTTTCCCCTAAGTGGACGTGGTGAATGTCTGTCAGGTGCAGTCTAAAAGGTTGACTTACACAGTTCTGGAGTGCACGAATGCCCTGCGAAGTACTTTGGATTTTTTTTCCCTATAGGCCATGAGAGCCACAGAAGGTTTTGAGCAAGAGAGAGTGGCTTAATAGGCTTGAATTTTTGGAAGAGCTCTCTGCCCATAATGTGAGGAGTGGGATGCGAGAAGAGACAGTGGGTACAGAGAGACCTGTATGAACTGATTCTGGTGGTCCAGGCAAGAGACGGTGGTGGTCCGTCCACACTCAGGATTCACTCAGAAAGGACACTGGCATGGAAAATGATACGGTTATATTTTTAAATAAAAAAGAAAAGTGCAGAACAGTGGATACATCATATAAGAAAGAGGAAAAATAGAAACAACTTGCATCTATATACATAAACATTGGAAAGATAAACAGCAGTTATAAAACTGGTTGTCTCTGGGTGGGGAACAGTGTGGATGCAGGCCCAGTAAGAGTAAGGTGTCTGTGAATATATACCCTTTTAATGTAAGTTTAACTTTATTGAAAAACGAAATTTAAATTAAAAATGTAGGGGCGCCTGGGTGGCACAGCGGTTGAGCGTCTGCCTTCGGCTCAGGGCGTGATCCCAGCGTTACGGGATCGAGCCCCACGTCAGGCTCCTCCGCTATGAGCCTGCTTCTTCCTCTCCCACTCCCCCTGCTTGTGTTCCCTCTCTCGCTGGCTGTCTCTATCTCTGTCGAATAAATAAATAAAATCTTTAAAAAAATAAAAATAAAAATAAATTAAAAATGTAAAGAGACAATCAGGTCCTTGACACATACGAGCGTAATTGTTTAGTGAATAAATCAAATTTTGCTTTTTTGCTGTACGACTGAGGAAAAGGCCATTGGATTTTGATGAACAGGAGATACATGGTGACCAGAAGTCTAGTGCTTTCTAAAGAGGGAGGGGGGCCTGGGAGGGGGGGCAGGGAGAGGCGGCTAAGATCTAAGGAAGCAAGAGGCAGAGGGTAAACAATTCTTTGGAAAGGTTTGGAGGGGGAGGGGCTTGAGATGATGTGGTTGGCGAGCTCAAGGGAAGGTTCTTTCAGGCTGAGGGCTGTGGACAAGCCTGCTGGCTAAGGCAGAGGGTGGAAGGCAGGGGTAGGTGGTGAAGATGTTTGGAGATGGATGTGAGAGGCTTATGGAAGGAGGTCTGAAAGAATGGAGCTGAGGCGTAGGGGCGAGGGGTGGGGAGGACCCAGAGAATTCTACTGCGGAAAGGAAAGCCATAAGGGGAAGGGAGCTGCTGAGGTTGGTCAGAGGGATTGCAGGAGGCACAGCTGTTGTCTGCTCCGAGTGTGGGGAGCAGGGCTGGGCCCAGCCTGGAGGAGGGTGGAGTTTTGGAAGACTCTCCTGGGGATTGAGAAGGAAGTCTGAGAGCAGGAGCGTGTTGCCAGCCAGCAGCAGGGAGAGCACACACAGGGCGGGCGGGGGCTTCCCTTGCTCAGGCTGCTTCCGTCTCTCAGGACACAGCAGCCAGACTCCCGAGATTACGACCTGATCCACATCCCCCCCTCCACGTGGCCTCCCTACCTGACAGAACCCCGGCAGCAACTCGGGAGCATTTTCATGGTCGATCTTGGTGACTGTCCCAAGTGCCCAGGCGCGGCCTCAACTGCCTTGTAGGAGAGGCCTGTAGAAGAACCATCCCCCCAGGCCCCCTCCAAGGAATTCCCAGCCCCCATATATAACCTAGAGGCAGGACAACAAGCACGTGTGCCTGGGGGCATCTCTAAGCCAAGAACAGAAGGGACCTCAAAGTTGGCTAGGTGACCTTCAACGAGGCCCCTTCCTCTCTCTGTGCCTCAGTTCCCTCATGTGCAAAAATCTGGTGGCCTCCAGGACTCCTTCCCACGTGGACAAGCTAGGCGTCTGTGGTTGCATACTGGAGGTGCTCAGGCAGTCTGTGTGACCAGGGGCATTCGAGCTCTATGGAGCCGGAGGGGTACGTTCAGATGGTGAAGGGGTGGAGTGTTGTTTTAAACCGTAGGAGGAGGCATGGGTTTATTTATATGTCGTCATCTCTCCCATCTGGGAGTTAGTACTGCCTTTTCCTATCTTTCTTCCCAGTGTCTGCCCAGCGGTCTCTAGGGACAGGGGCTGCAAGCACTGAGACAGGAAAGTGGTGGGGCCCATTGAGGGTGCAAGGTAGGGGACTAAGGGAGGAAGACAAAGGAAGCAGCCGTTTGGGGCCAACTACATTCCCTGCCTCCCCCACACCCCCACCTGCCCAAAGCATCCCAATACCCTAATTAGCCAGTCCCTTAGGCCCCTGTTAGCCAGGCCGGCTGAGCGCCCAACTCCCAGGGGACCAGCCCCTTACCCCCCAAACTAATCAGTCCTTTGCTCCTTGAGTGCACGAGCGTGTGCGTGCTCATGTGCACACACATATACACACACACCTTTATTCTCTCCCAGAGTCCTGGGCCCCATTCTAGCTTTCGGAGGGTATTTTTAGGGTGGTACTGAATTCTCCAATGAAGACACCCCCCTTTGAGATGATTGAAGAGTTGGGGAGAAGCCAAGGAAAGTTTGGGGGGTCCTTTCCAACTGGAGTTTTCTCTCAAACTTGTAGGATCAAGAATGTGCAGCGAAGGATGAAGCCATGAGTGGGGGTGCTCTATGGCACCCCGAGCCCTTGGGCTGGCACCTCTCAGGCCTCTGTCTATGGTCAATATTCACCCCAACCCAGACCCCCTCCTCCCCTTCATCTCCCATTCGTCTCTCCACCCCCTTACCCCCCGACACCCGCACTGTCAGCCCAAACACATGATAAATTGCCCTGTCAACAGAATTCATTCAGGGACCAATTAATTCCACAGAAATGAACCAGGAGCCATCAGTTGCTGAAAAACTCAGAGTGCCGGGAGTGGAGGGAGGGGTGCAGGCGGGGGGTGGGCGGCAGAGGAGGGGACGGGGAGGCTGGGGAAGTTAGTCTGACAGAAATTGGTCATTTAATGCTTAAGTGCACGCTAGACAGCCCTGTCATCGCCCGCGGCCCCCGCGCGGGATTAATTATCAGAGGAGGAGAGGGCAGCCCAGCCCAGCCCAGCCATCTGTCACCAACCAAGGCTAGAGTCACCCAGGACTTGGGCCACCCTGAGTCCACTTCCAAGTCTTCAGGCCTCCTGTTTCCTCAGCTTACACGTCCTCCCAGATCCCAATCCTAGGTCCAACCTCATATCTTAGACCCTCTGCTGCATTTAGTCAGGCCTTGCCATCAGCTAGCCCAACCAGGAGGCCTTCTTTGACCCTTGACTGGATTAGGCCCCATAACTCCGTGTACTCCTCCATCATTACCCTCAACCAGCTTGGTTGTGGATTTTGTGTGTTTTGTGGAGCGCAAGATACGATTGTCCCACCCATTGATCCTAGTGTGAGGGAATGGCTCCATCTTCCACATCACTGCTCAAGCCAGAATCCTACTAGTCATCCTGGACTCCTTCCTCTCCCTCATCCCTCTCATCCAATCAGAATCCAAGTCCTGTCCTTTCAGCCTCCTGGAAACATACGAGATCTCGGCCGGTTGCTTCCAGCTCCTCCCCACCACCCAAGGCTGAGCCATCATCCTCTCCACCTGCTCCCCCGATCTAGGCTCTTGCTAGTAGCTAACATTATCTTTAAAAATACAAATAACATCCCCTTGTGCCCTTCCACACACACATGTGCACGTGCACACACACACACACACACACACAACCTTCCAGTTCAATACTCTTTGGTAGACCACCATGGACCTTCAAGGTGTCAAGTTCAAACTCTTAACTTGACTCACAAGGCCCAAAGCCCCAGCCTCACCTGCAGCATGCTTCCCTTGCTTTTTCTGCTCCAGGCCCACTGACCTTCCTTTCCAGCTTTGCATACTCTGTTTTTCTCCGTCTGCAAACCCCTCCTCCTTAATTAACTTTACTAACTCCTATTCATCTTTGAGATCTCAGATTAAATGTCACTCCTTCCAGGAAGCCTTCCCTGACCCCTTGATGTGCTTTTACAGCTCCCAGACTTACTCATTCATCAACATGTCACCTTACTTGTACATTGTCTGTTTTCCCACAAAAAATGTTGATTTTATGAGAATAGAGTGCACGTCTTTATCCTTCTGTCCTGGCACTTAATGGATACCAGAAAATAGTTGTTGAATAAATAAATTAATGAATAAAGGCCTAACCTTGTCTTGGTTCTATCCCTGGCCTGACTCTGGGGCTAAGCTACCCAGAGTCAGATCTTTCCTGGAAGCCCAAGACATGCTGGGGAGACTGGGGAGATGAGAAACCCTCAGGGAATACTCAGGAAACTTGTGAGCCCATCGGACTCACCCAAACCAGCTACGTTAGGTGGGTTCAGATGAGGCTGCCAAGAGACAGAGGTTAGAATGGTCAAGAGAATGGCTGGAAGGTCTTCCTAGAAGAGCAAAGCCCAGGGTCTGGAAGAAGCATGCTCTGTGCAGAGACATGGGTTGGCTGAAGCATGGGCTGACCAGAGAAGGAGGGGGTAAAAAAGTTGGAAAGAAAACCTTCCAAATATGATTTTGATATATTTACCAAAGGTTGAACTGACAGGACTTGAATACTGCTGGGATGAGAGGGATGGGGGAGGGGAGACAAGTTTGTGAAGGGCAATGGATGCAAGGCTGAGTTTGGCCTTTCTCCTGCACTCGATGGCAGCAGAGTTGGTGGGGGGGCAGTCACTGACTGCTTCTAAAGATGGCCAGATGCAAAGTTTTATTTGCAAAGTTAACTCAGGCTGCCAGACAGGGTGGTTAAAGGAAAAAGTTAAGCCAAGGGAATCATTAGGAGGACGGTGCAGTTACGAAAGAAAAAGAGAGAGACATTGAGCTGTGGAAAGGTGGAAGTCCAAGAAGTCCTATGTGGACTTGGCTGCTAATTGGATCTGAAGGTAAGAAAGAGAGAGAGAGAGAGCAAGTAAACCGAAGTTTGTGTTGCAAGAGCCTGGATAACTGATGAGGCCATCAGCAGTGGTAAGGAGAGAGGCTGACTCAGTACTAGAAACAATGAGCTGGACTTTGTATACGTGCTTGAGTTTGACACGTCTGAGCGTGACGTCTAATAGAATTAAAGAGCAGTAGCTTGGGATGTAGAATTGGGAACCATACCTTCCTGCATTTGCTCTCCTAGCCTCCAAATTTGCATTTCGGTTTGGATAAGCCAGTGTAATGTTGTGACAAAGCAGTAGTGTCATTCTCCAAGTGGTCCTACAATAATATATACAATGCAGTAAAGATGTGTCGTCAGGTACCAGTGATGGTGTAGGGCTGTAATAAGGTAATCTAGAAATAAAATAACTATATGCTAATTTACTAATATCAACCAGGATATGATGGGTCCATATATTAGCTAACAATACGGCTGTATTGTGGTAGTGAGGTAACCGTGTAATCAGCGCTACTGTAGGTGCTGAAATGACTGTAACAAGGCTACAACCCAGCAATGAATGACACCCTGACTGTACTCATGTTCACTTGGTACTGCTCCAGCGACGCCACGACTTACTGGCAGCATAGTGATGATGTCACACAAGAATAAAGCCTCAAGGACAATGGAAAGAAAGAGGATAGAACCCTTAATCTGAGCCCCGGGGCCCTGAGACTAGAGGGAGAGAGCTCTAAGGGCTCAGGATGCAGCAGAGGTCTGGAAGCAGCTTCTGGAGTGATGATACAACCTGGGACAGGAAAGAGCTGAGCCAAGAAGAAGAGTTGGCGAGGCAAGAAAACTGGTGGCTCTGCGCAGCTGGCCGGAATGGAGGGGCCTGCGCTGGGGTCGGAAGGAGGCAGCCCCGGACTGCGGACTAGCATCTGAGTGCCCCTAACAGCATTCAGCGCTCTGAGGGCCCATGTGGCCCAAGAGGTGTCTGCTCCCTCAGGAGCTAAAGAGGATGGTAAATCACATCCAGTACTTGCAAGATTCTTGGAATCATCAAATTGACAAAAATATAACAGAAAACCCAGAGCTGCTAATAACACTTGAAAACAATTCACATTTATCCAATCGTTAGCAAGCGCTAGGCACTGTGCTTTCCCTGCATTATCCACAATAACCCTGTTAAGAAGGTTTTATTGGGGGCGCCTGGGTGGCACAGCGGTTAAGCGTCTGCCTTCGGCTCAGGGCGTGATCCTGGTGTTCTGGGATCGAGCCCCATCAGGCTCCTCTGCTATGAGCCTGCTTCTTCCTCTCCCACTCCCCCTGCTTGTGTTCCCTCTCTCACTGGCTGTCTCTATCTCTGTCGAATAAATAAATAAAATCTTTAAAAAAAAAAAAGAAGAAGGTTTTATTGTTTCTATTTTATAGATAAGGATGATGAGACTGGTTAACAAATTTGCCCCGAATCCCATGGCAAGTAAGGGGTAGAGCTGGAATTCAAACTCAGGCCCATTTCCCTTTAAAGCATACCATGTCCTCGCCATTGGGTATCTGCTTTAATAAGTGTGTGTCCCTAAGTAAGAAGCAAACCAGGGAGCAGGCTGAGCCACAAGAAAAACATATAACATATTCCTAGACACTAATTTTATTAAAAGACCGGTGTTAAGCTGGATAAAATATGTATAATAAGCAGCCATTTAATAAAGAAAGGAGGAATATGAATACATATACTCATTTACTTGCATTCTACAAAATGGAAAGATAAACCAAAAAGTCTTTTTAAAATGTGCATCCATTGAAGAAGGGAGGAAATAAAAGGACAGGAACGGGGTAGAAGGTAGACATAACTGATTATAGCTTATTTTGTAGATTTGACTTTAGAACCATGTAAATATTTTACATAATAACACAATAAAATAAAGTAAATAAATAAGCAATCCCCCCCAAAAAAACAAAAACAAAATGAAACAAATGAATCTATCTATGGAGTTGGTGTCATAACCGCATAGACAGAAAATATTTCCAGTAGTTTAAAACCTAGTAATTGACTGTGCATACGTTCCCTAGTGACTCATTTATTAACAGAGCAAATAAACAGTGATATCAATATTCATGGAGGTTTTCAGTGGGAGAGGAACAAACAAAACCAGATGGAAGTTCAATGAAGACAAGTAAAATCCCCGTAGTCCTGGATTTAATTGGATGTGTTAATAATAACTCTTGATGCATTTTACCTTTTAAAAAAAAATTTCCTGGATCTGTCCATGGAAAAAGGACAAGAAAATGACCAACTCAATACCAATAAGCACCTCTAGTCCCCAGATTGTGGTCTTTAAATACCACTCTGCACTAAAAGGAGCCAGGACTCTTTGGGGAAATCGAAGATTCCAAGTCTGAATTAGGAAATGTAAAAAATGATTCTGGAAATCTTGTTATCTCAGAAAGCAGAAAAGCTATTAAAGACTACTAGGGTCATGTTAAAAGGACTTAGAGGCTCCCATTGGTCAATGACTAGATAACTGAACATCAATGAGAATAATAACTGCAATTAACTGAAACTCATCAAATATATTTAAATTCATGAGTCCATAATTATACCTAAAAGAAAAGCCTTATTGATCTTCATTGGAGGGTGCTAGGGAATCAACCAATTATTTGGGAAACTGATAAAGAGAAAAAAAATCAAGTACTTCTACTGTTTTTCTTATATGAAATGCACCTCAGGAAAATCCAATAGTGGGCGAGGGGAAATTTCTTTTTATAGAAGTCTTCCAGCTAATAAATGAAGAAAGAATGGCTAGCATTAGAATATCATCATTTTGTAACCCCTAATGGAATAATAGATCTAGAAAACACTCATTGATGGCCGTTAATTTCACAAAAGAAAGCAACAGAACATTATGTGCCTCTCGACGAAAATACAAAAAAAAAAAAAACCCCTATTAAGTAGTGTTTCCAAAAAATCACACCTGAATCTGATCAAGCCACTAGACGTAACTATCATTTTACAGAAAATATTATGAACAGAGGAACCACAAGGATGCACTCTGATTTAGATGTTTGCTTGTATAGTTTCCCCAGACTGTGAGAAACTTCAGTGCAGATAATCTGGCTTCTTCAGTAAGGAAACTGCAAGCAGGGGGGAACAGAGAGACTAAAAGAGACTTAAGAGACATATCAGTAATTGCAATATATTTGAATCTTGCAAGTAGTTAAAAAAGAGGAGGAGCAGGAAGAGGAGAAGCTATGAGGTAATCAGGGAAATGTAAACACTGCACTAATGGCACATTATGAAGTTTTTATTTTTTAGTATTTATTTATTTATAGTTCTAGGAGTAGAATCTAGTGATTCATCATTACACAGAACACCCAGTTATCTGAGTGCTCTCCTTAACTAATTATTTGGGAACCTGATAAAGTTTCCAAGTGCCCTCCTTAATGCCCATCACCCATTTAGCCCATCCCCCCACCCACCTGCCCTTCAGCAACCCTCAGTTTGTTCTCTATAGTTAAGAGTCTCTTATGGTTTACCTCCCTCTCTTTTTTTTCTCTTTCCCCTATGTTCATGTGTTTTGTTTCTTAAATTCCACATATGAGTGAAATCATATGGCATTTGTTTTTCTCTGACTTATTTCACTTAGCATAATACATTCTAGCTCCACCCATGTCATTGCAAATGGCAAGATTTCATTCTTTTTTATGGCTGGGTAGTATTCCATTGTATATACACCACGTCTTCTTTATCCATTCATCAGCCTGTGGACGTTTGGGTTCTTTCCCTAATTTGGCTATTGTTGATAATGCTGCTATAAACATAGGGGTACATGTGCCCCTTTGAATCAGTATTTTTGTATCCTTTGGGTAAATGCCTAGTCGTATATTTGCTGGGTTGGAGGGTTCTATTTTTAACTTTTTGAGGAATCTCCATACTGTTTTCCTGGGTGGCTGCACCAGCTTGTACTCCCACGAATAGTGGAAGAGCACTCCCCTTTCTCTGCATCCTCACCAACGTCTGTTGTTTTACTCAATTTTAGCCATTCTGACAGGTGTGAGATGGTGTGTCATCGTGGTTTTGATTTGTACCCCCGATGATGAGTGATGTTGAGCGTCTGTCCATGTGTCTGTTGGCCATCTCTGTGTCTTCCTTGGAAAAATGTCTATTCATGGCTTCTGCCCATTTCTTAACTGGATTATTTGGTTTTTGGCTGTTGAGTTTGTAAGTTCTTTATAAATTTTGGATACTAACCCTTCACCAAATATGTCATTTGCAAATATCTTCTCCCATTCCATAGGCTGCCTTTTAGTTTTGTTGATTGTTTCCTTCACTGTGCAGAATCTTTTTATCTTGGTGAAGTCCCGGTAGTTCATTTTTTTTTTTTACTGTTTTTTTTTTTTTATTCGACAGAGATAGAGACAGCCAGCGAGAGAGGGAACACAAGCAGGGGGAGTGGGAGAGGAAGAAGCAGGCTCACAGCAGAGGAGCCTGATGTGGGGCTCAATCCCACAACGCCGGGATCATGCCCTGAGCCGGAGGCAGACGCTTAACCGCTGTGCCACCCAGGCGCCCCCCGTAGTTCATTTTTGCTTTTGTTTCCCTTGCCTCAGGGAGAGGAAGAAGCAGGCTCACAGCAGAGGAGCCTGATGTGGGGCTCAATCCCACAACGCCGGGATCATGCCCTGAGCCGGAGGCAGACGCTTAACCGCTGTGCCACCCAGGCGCCCCCCGTAGTTCATTTTTGCTTTTGTTTCCCTTGCCTCAGGAAGTATGTCTAGAAAGAAGTTGCCATGGCTGAGGTCAAAAAGTTGCTGCCTGTGTTCTCCTCTAGGATTTTGATAGTTTCCTGTCTCATAGTTAGGTCTTCCATCCATTTTGAATGTATTTTTGTGTATGGTATTAGAAAGTGGTCCAGTTTCATTCTTCGGTATGTTGCTGTACAATTTTCCCAACACCATTTATTGAAGAGACTTCTTTTTCCATTGGATATTCTTTCCTGCTTTGTTGATGATTAGTTGACCATATAGTTTTAGGTTTATTTCTGGGTTTTCTATTCTGTTCCATTGACCTCTGTGTCTGTTTTTTGTGCCAGTACCATTCTGTCTTGATGACTACAGCTTTGGAATATAGCTTGAGGTCCGGAATTGTGATGCCCCCAGCTTTGCTTTCCTTTTTCAAGATTGCTTTGGCTATTCATGGTCTTGTGGTTCCATACAAATTTTAGGATTATTTGTTCTGGCTCTTTGAAAAATGCTGGTGGTATTTTGATAGGGATTGCACTGAATGTGTAGATTGCTTTGGGTAATATAGACATTTTAACAATCCATGAGCGTAGAATTTTTTTTTCATTTCTTTATGTCATCTTTGATTTCTTTCATCATTTTTTAATAGTTTTCAGAGTAGAGATCTTTTACTTCTTTGGTTAGGCTTATTCCTAGGTATCTTATGATTTTTGGTGCAATTATAAGTGGGATAAATTCCTTGATTTTCTGCTGCTTCATTATTGGAGTATAGAAATGCAACAGATTTCTCTACATTGATTTTGTATCTTGCAACTTTACTGAATTCGTGTATAAGTTCTAGCAATTTTTTGGTGGAGTCTTTTGGGTTTTCTCTGCAGAGTATCATGTCATCTGTGAATAGTGAAAGTTTGACTTCTTGCTGATTTGGATACCTTTTATTTCTTTTTGTTGTCTGATTGCTGAGGCTAGGACTTTCAATACTATGTTAAAAAACAGTGGTGGGAGTGGACATCCCTGTCTTGTTCCTGACTGTAGAGGAAAAGCTCCCAGTTGTTCCCCACTGAGGATTATATTAGCTGTGGGCCTTTCGTATAGGGCCTTTATGATGTTGTGGTGTGTTCCCTCTATCCCTACTTTGTTGAGGAGTTTTATCAAGAATGGATGCTGTACTTTGTCAAATGTTTTTTCTGCATCTATTGAGAGGATCATATGGTTCTTATTCTTTCTTTTATTAATATGGTGTATCACGTTGCTTGATTTGTGAATATTGAACCACCCATGCAACCCAGGAATAAATCCTACTTGATCGTGGTGAATAATTTTTTAATGTACTGTTGGATTTGACTTGCCAGCATCTTGCTGAGAACATTATGAAGTTTTTAGATGTGCTAATGATATTATGGTCATTTTAGAAAGTCCTTTTATTTTAGAAATATAAGCTGATATATTTATACAATATCTGGGATTTGCTATAAAATAATTTGGGGGGTGGAGTAGTTGGGGATTATACAGAATAAAACTAGATATAAACTGATCATTGTTGTAGCTGGGTTTGTTATACTATCCTCTCTATTTTTATATATTTTTGACTTTTTCAGTAATAAAAAATTTTAAAGCATTGTTATATTAAAACAAACTAGTTAAATTTGGAGATACCTATTTCCCCCACCTTGATTTTCAGAAAGCTGACATCTGTCCTCAATTGCTTAGCTGTCCAAGCTGGAGATTCCGAAAAGAACTGACCAGCCCAAAAGAAAATACTTCTAGATTCTGGCAATTGGGGTCCCCCACAAAACATTTGGGTTTCCACCTTACTACTTTTCAGTGATATCTACTAATCAACAGATCTCAAACATGTACACGGAGTTTCCAAGCAGTCTTTTATTGCCTTACTTTTGAGTAGTGCTGGACAGGAAAGGATACTAATGCCTTTAAATGAGCTTCTAACATAAGAGATAAAGACCAGAACTGACTGCCACAAGAAAAAGAACTTGAAAGAATCAAAGACAATTCAGGGAAAGGAAGAAAACTAAAAACAAACCAAAGAAACAAAAATCCATCTGTACTCAATAGCCTCAGAGAGGTAAAAGAAACTCACATCCATGAAACAAAAACAGGGTCTATTTTTAAGGTACATTTGGAGAATAATACTTTTTAATCCCCTGGAAATTAATATACATGTATATGTGCATATATGTGTATTATATATGCACATATATAATATCAGAAGTAAAAGTATTTTTTTATTTTTTTAATGTTTTTTTATTATATTATGTTAAAAGTATTTAATAGAAGGTTTTCAAGGTAAAGTTAAGAAAATATCCAGAAAGTAGAGTGAATAGCCACAGATATGAAACTAGGAAAAAGGAATTAAGAAAACCAGATACAGAAAGAATAAACAACTGACTAATAGGAATCAGAAAAAGAGGACAAAGAAAATGGAGGTGAGAAAATTATTTAAAAGTAATTCCATAAATTTTCCAAAAATGAATAACATACATTTCTAGATTGAAAGGACTTGCCAAATACCCAGAACAATGGATTTACAAATTCCCATACCAAAATTTTAAAATTTTAAAACAAGAGATAAAGAGAAGCTTCCAGAGTGAGAGAAATAAGGGGGGGAAGGGCTTAATACAACAGTTAGGAAATAAGAATGGCAGCAAACTTCTCAACAGCAACAATGGAAACTATTAGATAATGGAACAATATCTTCACAATTCTTAGGAAAAATGTTTTTGAGTCTAGAATTCCCAGCATAAATATCAGTGTAGCATGAGACCAAAATAAAGTCTTTCTCGCAGTTCTGAAGTCCCCCCACATTCCTTAGCATCCTTTCTTAACAAATTACTGGAGGATGTCCTCCATCAAAAATGAATTAATAAAGAGGAATATTTGGGTCCCAATAAGAGAAAGATCTAACACAGGAAAGAGGTGAGGGGAATTCCTAAAATGATGCAGAAGGAAAATTTCATAATTACAGTTGGGGAACATATCCATGGAATAATCAGTGTAGATATGAACAGGAACAGGTACACCACATACAGTTACATATGTTGTTCCTGCCCAAAGGTGTCTAGCTTGGTGGACATATGTGAGAGCCAAAACTCGTCTTGCACTCTGCTAGCCACACCGCATTCCTGGTGAGGCATTGCATCAAACCTAGAAGAGGAAGATACCCTTAGTCACTGATCTTCCCAAAGAGAGCAGTATTCTGTAACTTGTCATCCCAGGAAGCTCCTTTTTACAATCCATCTGTCCAGAAGGGATACCTTTTTAAGGAAATTGACTCAAAAGGGTCATTTGTGTTAATGATGGCCCTGCCTGGAAAAACTATAAGTCCAAAAAGGATGCCACCAAGAAAAACATGGTAACAATAGGTCGCAAAATATGCTTGACAAAAATAAAAAGAGTTTCATATCTCTGTTGGGAATTTGGATTTGAATTAGTAACAAGTAACTAGAAAACTTAGCAAACAACCACAAAAAAAAAAAAAAAGAACAACAACAAAAAAAACGAAGGCAGTTTTTGACTCCAGGGAAAACACAACAAATAAATAATGTGGCTGCCTCTGAGGAACATGCCTGATGTGTCAGGGATGGGAGTTAGTGAGAAAAGGGAGAACTTTTTTTTTCTCTTAAACAGTTTTATTTTAATTTTTATCTTACGGATTCTTATGCCATGCATTATTCTAAACTCTTTACACTCATTTAATCCTCATAACAATTCAAGGTGGATCATCTTCATTTGACAGAAGAGAGTTGGCTCTGAAGTTTTTTCAATGAGCAGGTGTTCCTTTTTAAATAATAATTTTTAAAAATAATGAGCCAAAGAAATCTATTCTCCTCATATGACAACCATTTGGTTATTTGAATTCTTTTCTTCTCTAGTATAAAAAGTCCTAGTTCCTCCAATGAGGTGTCAAAGGTAGAATTATTATGTATGTATATGTATTGCAGTACTTTCTTAACTGACTGAGCCACCCGGACACCCCCAGTAACACCTTCTTTTACTGTCAAATATGTCCTAGTTTAGCTGATAAATCTTACGGTCATAGTACTTTGTGTTTAGATTCTTTACCATGGGGGTTGCCTTCCCCTGGTCATCTCTCGTTAGAAGGGACCTCAGCCCTCAACCTAGCAAAATATGGAAGCTAGTAGGACTTTTGGCCTTTCTTATTCCAAGCTTTCTGCATCTGCTAAGGCAGCTTGGGAGCCTGGGCGTCATCACACTCCTGGCAGTGCCACATAATTCATTCACAATGAATTAACTGTCAAATAAGCTGTCTTTTTTGAGTGACTCATTCTTTTTTTAAGATTTTATTTTTAAATATTTTAAAAGAATCTCTACACCCAACGTGGGGCTTGAAAACTCACAACCCCGAAATCAAGGGTCACGTGCTTTTCCGACTGAGTCAGCCAGGTGCCCCGGAGTGACTTATTCTTAAAAGAGGGCTCCTAGCCCCATGTTTGCACCTTTGATCTTTTTAACTCACCTGGAGGATTCCGTATCCGCCCTCCTCCAAATGTCATTTGTTCACGCAGGATCATCTTTCCAGCCTGTCGAGATCATTTCGAATCTCAATTCTGTCATCCAACCTATTAGCGATCCTGTTCCTCTTTGTGACGGTTGGAAGTGTGATGAGCTGGACACCTACATCTTCATCTAGGCCACTGATAGAAACATTGCACGACCAGGGCCTTCCACTGGCAAGTCCACCCACTAGCAAGACATAATCCTTATCGTCATTGTACTTCTTTGGGTATAGTGAGTCACCGGTTATGAATCCTCCAAGCAGGGCGGTCAGGCAGCCCACGTTTCTTCATTGTATCCACAAGGATTATATGACAAACTACCTCATACCTTGTCGAAAGCAAAAAACTTCAGCGTTCCTTTAACCTCCTCATTCAGTGTCCTTACCAACAAAAGAGATATGATATTCTGCCCTTTGATATGTGTTCTTAGAGAACTCATGCTGGTTTCTGCGAAAAGCAGACATGGTTTCCTTGCTGACCACTGCCATATCCCATATATATAATCATTTCAAGAATTTTGCCAGGAATCAACATCAATCTTGACAGTCCTTAATTTCCAAACTCATTATCTATGATGAATATAATGGCAATACTTGTCCATTTCCATCCCACGGCACCCCTCCCATCCTCCATGATTCCCCAAAGGTCACTGAATGCAGATTTCTGATCACATATGATCTTGACAACTGTCTGGACCTGGACCCTTTCACAGTGATTTTTTTCCTACTATTTCTGATTTGAAATCATTTTCCTTGACACCCTGGAAAGAAGGGAGCGGGGGAAGGTAACAGCTCTTCTCTGTCTTTGGTTAACATCACACCATGACCTTCTACCCCAAAGGTTGTCCTGAGTATTAAACACATTTTATTCATTTATTTACTTAGTTAATAAGTAAAATCCAACCGTTCGTTCATTCATTTATGTTTAATCACACACGTGATACATATTCATTACAATGCAAATATTACAGATAAAGCTAGAGCTGTCATTGGCCAGCTCTCCTAATTCTAGTCCATTCTTTTTTTTTTTTCAGAAAGGGTGGGAGGGGGAGAGGTAGAGAGAGGGAGAGAGAGAGAATTTTAAGCAGGCTCCAAGGCCAGAGAGGAGCACAATGTGGGGCTAGATCTCACAACCCTGATATCATGACCTGAACTGAAATTAAGAGTCAGTAGCTTAACCGACTGAGCCACCCAGACACCCCTGTAGTCCGTTCTTTATTGTTACTCGCTGGGTGTATGCTTTGGGCTTTTGTTTAACTGTGTTGATATATCCTGCAGAACATATCACCTCATTAACATTTTCCTGGCAGAACATCTCCAGGTTTTCTGCACCCAGGCTTTACATCTCCCAGTAATGTATTTCAATTGTTTATACGGGAAACATATATAGTATTTGCATCCCCAAAACTCAATATGGCATTCTAAACATCAGGATGCATGGGGAGAATCCTGAGTTCCGTTTCAAATACAATTGGCAGGTGTCAGAATCATGTGTAGATGTTTTGAAAAGCGTCAACAAAGGGGATGTGAGTCGGGAGCGTGGCTGACGCTGAGGGGACTTCTTATTGCTAACAAAGCAGTCATTTGTAACAACCATAGTCATTGTTCGGTAACCAGGAAGCAATGTTTTGAGCATTTTCCATCCTAACATAATAAAGAATTTGTTATTTACATAGAGGCATTTTCCTGGGATTTGGTTATATTTTAGGAAACCAGTTGAGGGGTTGGCATATAACCTGGTATCATGTTTCCCATTTAAAATAATGGAAAAGAGTGTTTGCAAAACACCCACCTAGTGTTTGCAAAAAGAGCGCTTGATCTGAAGGGATGGATTTCTGACACGAAGAGAGAAAATACTATCCATTGACAGATGCAGAGGCAAACAAAATGTGGTATGTACACGCCATGAAATATCATTCCGTCATGAAGAGGAATACCGTTCTGACCCCTGCTACAGCATGGACGAATCTCGAAAGCATTACGCTCCATGAAAGAGGCCAGACGCAAAAAGACAAATATTGTAATGATTTCATTTATATGAAATATCTTAGAAGCAAATTTGGAAAGACAGAAAGTAGATTAGAGGTTTCCAAGAGCTTCTGTGGAATAGGGGGTCATGGCTTAATGGGTACAGTGTTTCTGTTTGGGATGATGAGAAAATCTGGGAGGTAGACAGTGGTGACGGCTGCACGACGCTGTGACTATGCTTAACGTCACTGGACTGTACGCTTTAAAATGGTTAAAATGGTGAATTTTATGTTATCTATTTTACCACAGTAAAAAAAAGAAAGGTACTATGTATTTAAAAAACAAACAAAAACAACTCTTGGGGCGCCTGGGTGGCTCAGTCAGTTAAGTGGCTGACTATTGGTTTTGGTTCAGGTCATGATCTCGGGGTCGTGAGATCAAGCCCCGCGTGGGGCTCCACGCTCAGCCGAGAGTCTGCTTGAAGATTCTCTCTCCCTCTGTCCCTCTGTCCCTCCTCCTCCTCTCTCTCTAAAATAAATAAATAAAATCTTTTTANTGGGGCTCCACGCTCAGCCGAGAGTCTGCTTGAAGATTCTCTCTCCCTCTGTCCCTCTGTCCCTCCTCCTCCCTCTCTCTCTAAAATAAATAAATAAAATCTTTTTTAAAAACTCCTCTTTTTAGCTCTGAGGTTCTTATTTACATTGAGTCCTGCTAAGATGAACATACATATGGAGATATTCAAGGAGAGTCTTGTTTTTCTCTTATTAAACTTTTTATTTTTCTTGGAAAAAATAGAGGTAGGATGACAAATGTCTTGTTATGTAACTTGTTTTGCTCATTCAACAGTATGATTGGAAAGCCCCTGTGCTGGTACCTGGATTTTTGCAGAGTCCTGCATCGGATATGTGTGCATGGGTTTATTGGCCCATGGCAGTGCCGGGCAGTTTTTAGCAGCCTCCCCTGTTTGGGGGCTCTAACCTTCCAGGTGCTTCTCACAATGTGTTGACAGGGTCCCTCTCACAGTCTCTCTTCCTTCCTCCCATGGTCTATGCAAGCCCGGGGTCCATCTGGCCTCATCAGAGACCTTCCCAGGCAGGCACACTGGTGTGCTCCCATGCCCGTCCTGGGTTTAGAGATACATGCTCAGAGATGCTCTTTGCATTGTTGTTTCCAAAGTAGAAAGCATCCATGTCCATCAATCAGAGGTTACTCAATGGCGTTATCCTTACAGTAGACTCCTATGCACACATTAACAAGGTTGGAATAGATTACAGAACTGTATTTATTGACATAAAAAATTGCCCACAATTGTTAAGTTAAAAAAAGTTTTAAAAACAATATGTATTGGGACATCTGGGTGGCTCAGCTGGTTAAGTGTCTGCCTTCAGCTCAGGTCGTGATCCCAGGGTCCTGGGTTCAAGTCCTGCATCAGGCTCCCTGTTCAGCAGGGAGTCTGCTTCTCCCTCACTTTATGCTCCTCCTCCTGCTCTCTCACTCTCTCACTCTCTCTCTGAAATAAATAAAATCTTTTTTAAAAATATGTATTATACAATACCATTTTTGTAAAAAAAATTGATTATGTCCCTAAAACTAAAGTGTGGAAGGCTATACACTGAAACATGAGCAGTGGTATTCTGGGTGATAGGATGGCAAGTGATGTTTTATTTTGCACACCTGAACTGCCCAGTTTTTGTTCAATTAATATTCATAACTCATGTAACGCAGGAAAGAACTTTTTTTTTTAAAGTCAAGTTTGATGTCCCTGACTTCCGTAATTGTATGAAGCTATTTTAGAGTACAAATTACATTTTTAAAAAATAATTATTTATTTGTTTTAGAGAGAGAGAGCACGAGCTGGAGGGGCAGAGGGAGAGGGAGAGAGTCGTGAGCAGACTGTGCTGGGCGCGGAGCCCGACGTGGGGCTCCATCTCACACCCCTGAGATCACGACCTGAGCCAAAACCAAAAAGCAGACGCTTAAGCGATGGCACCACCCATGCGCCCCACAAATAACATTTCTTAGGCTCTTCTCTCTCTCTGCATGAGAGCTGGGGTCTCCACTCTGAGGCCGGGGGAGTTGGGGGGGGGGCCACCATTCCTGGCGCGGTGCCAAGCTTTGGCCAGAGGCTTTATCTCCAAACTTGCATTTAATCCGCACAACAACTGAGAAGGAGTAGATATTATTAGGCCTCGTTTTACAGATGAAAAAAGTGAAACTCTGAAATGGTAAATAACCACCTTCAACATGCAGCGAATAAGTAATTAAAGCAAAATTCAAAACCAGGTCTGCTTGACCCCAAAGCCTTCTTCCTTTCATGTGTCCCTATAGCACCCAGTTTTACAGATTTACCTGGGCTTTGTTTTTCCTGACACCCAGTCGTCAGCTTATAGTTTACAGCTTTTAATCAGCACATCTCTTCCTGAAACTTCCCTGACTCCCCTTCAGTCCTCCAAAGCAACTCCTAGCCTTTAATCTTCAATGCCATTTGTAAGCTCACTTTCACATCTCGTCTTCAATCCTTCCCTGCAGAAGCATGAACTCCAAATGCCAGAAGAAATGAAGCCGTTCCCTACACCCCCAGTGGACCCAGATCTCTTCAGGGTCTCTACCTAGGACTGCGAGGTTCTGCAGACAGCATCTGGGAGCTCCAGCAGGTCTGGGCAGGGTTCTGCCAGACCTCGGATGCCAACCACAGAAGGTCCTCTGGCATCCCTATCAGGGACCTTCCAGGATGTCCCTCACCACCGACATCAGGGAGGTGTCCAAGATTCTTCCCACTTCCTTCCTTAGTGGCCCTGCGTGAGAGAACCTGGCCCTTCCTCTCCCAGCACCTGTGCGGTCCCTGCGGGTCGGGCCAGAACCTCTCTGTGGGCCCTCTCACCCGGGCTTTGCCTCCCTACCTTCATTTTGGCGTCTTTTCATTGCCAGATTTTTCTTTCCTTCCTTGTCCCTGGAAGATGGAGTGCAGCCAGATGGCCCTCTAACCCTTTTACCTTCTCCTCTGATAGAGACACCGGTTTGCATTTCCAGCACCCAGAGCCAATGACGAGCTCAATGACAAGCTCAGTCAGGTAAACACAAGCTCTTGTCCCTCCCACTTCCCTTGTCCATGGCCATTTCTGCCTCATGGTCATTCAGGGGTCATTCCTGAGAAGCAGCCTAGAGCCCCCTCTCTTCCCAGTATTAAATCCCTTTCTGCTTAATATGGGGGGGTCTGTTTCCTGCAACTGAGCTCATAAATAGTAACTCCCCCTTCTTATTCCAGTGGGGCTGACACTATGCGAAAGGCTGAACATCCATTACGTCATCTAATTTACATAATGATCATGTGAATTAGGTATTGTTTTCCCTATTGGCATGTGACAAAACCGAGGATCAGAGACGTGGCCCAAGGTGCATGACGTAAGTTGCTGAGCCTGGGCTCGAAAACAGGTCTGCAAATGGCAGAGCTTGTGTTCCCAACCACATGCCACATGGCCTCTCACGGGCTTCCGTGTGAGGGACAGGGGACTACAGAACAGACAGTATCCTCAACAGACTTTGTAAAAGATACAGAGATGTTTTCTACAGCGTAAGTGATACCGTAGTGATAATGTATGTAAATAGAACCAAGGATTCTGCTTTCTCTCCACTGTCTCCCCCAGTCCACCCCTCCAAGCCTACACATCTTCTTTCCCTTGGGCCTGCCTCCCCCCAGGCCGGGAGCCCATAGTCTCCTTTGCCTCCATCATCACACTTTCTGGAAGAGCACCTGCACTGTTCTTTCCTCCCCCGCCTTCGGCCCTATTCCCACTCTCACCTGGCTTCTGTCCCCACTACTCCAGGGAAACTGTTGCAGCCAAGATGTTTGTGTCCTCTCATTGCAGATTCCACGGCTCTCTCTGAGGCCTCCTCCTGTTCGTGTCACCCTGCTGCCCCCCCACCCCAAGGGACGAGCTCTTTCCGCCCTTGGCTTCCTGATGACAACCTCCCCTGAGTTTCTTCCACACTTTCTGACAGTGATTCTCAGCTTTCATCACTGGCTCTCTAACTTGCCTGGACCCTCAAATGCTGGAGTTTCCCAGAGTTCCACCCTTAGCTCTCGGCCCTGACCTCCTGCTTCAGGCACCCTAATCCTTCCTGGAGCAGTAGTGGCCACGTACGCGCACTGACGACTCCTTACCTGCTGTCCTCAGCTCAGATAACTCTCTCACGCTTTAGGCTCGTATTCCCACCTGCCTAACGGGCACCTCCAACTGGAAGTACCCCGGAAAACCCCGATTCAATGTGTTTAGAACACAAGAGTGCAACACGTCTCCCACAGCGCACGCGCACGCACACGCACGTCATTGTGGGTGGTAGGATTACATGTGATGCTTTATTTTGCATATCTGAATTTTCCAGTTTTTCTTCAATTGACATTCATAACCCATATAACGAGGAAAAACAGCTTTTTAATAAAAATGTCAAGGTTGACTTCCCAGACTCTCGTAATTGAACAGAGGTATTTTGGACTCAAACAACATTCCTCACACTCTTCTTTCTTTCTCCCTAAGTTTCAGTCTCCACTCTAAGAGGGAGGGGAGAGAAGAAAGGAAGCGGGGTCCCCATTTCTAGGCACAGCCCCAAACCTTGGCTGGGGGGCTTTGTCTCTCTCACTGCATCCATCCTCACAACAGCTGAAGGGAGTGGATATTACGAAGCCCATTTTACAGATGGGAAAAGCTGAGATTCTGAAAGGATAAGCAATTGCCCTCAGTCTTGCAGCTATAAATAACTCAAGCAAAATTCAAAGCCAAGTCTGCCTGACCCCACAGTGCTCACTTGCTCTCTCTCTCTCTCTCTTTTTCTCTCTCTTGCACACACACATTCTTTCTCCCTAGAAGTACTCCGGAGTTCTTGCTTAAAATTTTCTACAGAATCTCCCTCTCCTCCTCACCCCTTCACTTCCAGCAGGGCCCAGAAGGTGGGTGCCTGGGGGCAGTACCACACTTTGATGTCCCTAACCTCTTGTGCCCTAGCACCATTATAGCCCTACCCCAATCCCGCCTCATCGCTGCCAGAGAAGTCATTTATTCTCTCATTGACTCTACACTCAGCACGTCCTATGTCTCAGACAAAAGGCAGGCACTGGAGATTCAGTGATAAAAACAGGACAAAAGTGGTTCTTGCCTTCGTGGAGCTTGTATTTTGGCTGGAAAGTGCACTAGTAACAGTGTACGGACACTAACTAGAGAACATTCACGCAGAGTCATAACCAGCGTAGGTTCACCAAGAACCCGTGGTCAAATGGAAAAAGGAAGGAAAAGGGGTGGGTGGAAGCTTGAAAGGAAGTTTCTCGAGGTTGGTCTGTGACTCCATCCTTTGCCCTTCTTATCCCCGCTTTTTAGTGAATGACCTCCAGGTTCATCAGATTATCAGAAGATATAGAATTTAAGTGATAGAGGACNTATATTATGTTAAAAGTATTTAATAGAAGGTTTTCAAGGTAAAGTTAAGAAAATATCCAGAAAGTAGAGTGAATAGCCACAGATATGAAACTAGGAAAAAGGAATTAAGAAAACCAGATACAGAAAGAATAAACAACTGACTAATAGGAATCAGAAAAAGAGGACAAAGAAAATGGAGGTGAGAAAATTATTTAAAAGTAATTCCATAAATTTTCCAAAAATGAATAACATACATTTCTAGATTGAAAGGACTTGCCAAATACCCAGAACAATGGATTTACAAATTCCCATACCAAAATTTTAAAATTTTAAAACAAGAGATAAAGAGAAGCTTCCAGAGTGAGAGAAATAAGGGGGGGAAGGGCTTAATACAACAGTTAGGAAATAAGAATGGCAGCAAACTTCTCAACAGCAACAATGGAAACTATTAGATAATGGAACAATATCTTCACAATTCTTAGGAAAAATGTTTTTGAGTCTAGAATTCCCAGCATAAATATCAGTGTAGCATGAGACCAAAATAAAGTCTTTCTCGCAGTTCTGAAGTCCCCCCACATTCCTTAGCATCCTTTCTTAACAAATTACTGGAGGATGTCCTCCATCAAAAATGAATTAATAAAGAGGAATATTTGGGTCCCAATAAGAGAAAGATCTAACACAGGAAAGAGGTGAGGGGAATTCCTAAAATGATGCAGAAGGAAAATTTCATAATTACAGTTGGGGAACATATCCATGGAATAATCAGTGTAGATATGAACAGGAACAGGTACACCACATACAGTTACATATGTTGTTCCTGCCCAAAGGTGTCTAGCTTGGTGGACATATGTGAGAGCCAAAACTCGTCTTGCACTCTGCTAGCCACACCGCATTCCTGGTGAGGCATTGCATCAAACCTAGAAGAGGAAGATACCCTTAGTCACTGATCTTCCCAAAGAGAGCAGTATTCTGTAACTTGTCATCCCAGGAAGCTCCTTTTTACAATCCATCTGTCCAGAAGGGATACCTTTTTAAGGAAATTGACTCAAAAGGGTCATTTGTGTTAATGATGGCCCTGCCTGGAAAAACTATAAGTCCAAAAAGGATGCCACCAAGAAAAACATGGTAACAATAGGTCGCAAAATATGCTTGACAAAAATAAAAAGAGTTTCATATCTCTGTTGGGAATTTGGATTTGAATTAGTAACAAGTAACTAGAAAACTTAGCAAACAACCACAAAAAAAAAAAAAAAAAAAAAAAAAGAACAACAAAAAAAACGAAGGCAGTTTTTAACTCCAGGGAAAACACAACAAATAAATAATGTGGCTGCCTCTGAGGAACATGCCTGATGTGTCAGGGATGGGAGTTAGTGAGAAAAGGGAGAACTTTTTTTTTCTCTTAAACAGTTTTATTTTAATTTTTATCTTACGGATTCTTATGCCATGCATTATTCTAAACTCTTTACACTCATTTAATCCTCATAACAATTCAAGGTGGATCATCTTCATTTGACAGAAGAGAGTTGGCTCTGAAGTTTTTTCAATGAGCAGGTGTTCCTTTTTAAATAATAATTTTTAAAAATAATGAGCCAAAGAAATCTATTCTCCTCATATGACAACCATTTGGTTATTTGAATTCTTTTCTTCTCTAGTATAAAAAGTCCTAGTTCCTCCAATGAGGTGTCAAAGGTAGAATTATTATGTATGTATATGTATTGCAGTACTTTCTTAACTGACTGAGCCACCCGGACACCCCCAGTAACACCTTCTTTTACTGTCAAATATGTCCTAGTTTAGCTAATAAATCTTACGGTGTCTTTGTGTTTAGATTCTTTACCATGGGGGTTGCCTTCCCCTGGTCATCTCTCGTTAGAAGGGACCTCAGCCCTCAACCTAGCAAAATATGGAAGCTAGTAGGACTTTTGGCCTTTCTTATTCCAAGCTTTCTGCATCTGCTAAGGCAGCTTGGGAGCCTGGGCGTCATCACACTCCTGGCAGTGCCACATAATTCATTCACAATGAATTAACTGTCAAATAAGCTGTCTTTTTTGAGTGACTCATTCTTTTTTTAAGATTTTATTTTTAAATATTTTAAAAGAATCTCTACACCCAACGTGGGGCTTGAAAACTCACAACCCCGAAATCAAGGGTCACGTGCTTTTCCGACTGAGTCAGCCAGGTGCCCCGGAGTGACTTATTCTTAAAAGAGGGCTCCTAGCCCCATGTTTGCACCTTTGATCTTTTTAACTCACCTGGAGGATTCCGTATCCGCCCTCCTCCAAATGTCATTTGTTCACGCAGGATCATCTTTCCAGCCTGTCGAGATCATTTCGAATCTCAATTCTGTCATCCAACCTATTAGCGATCCTGTTCCTCTTTGTGACGGTTGGAAGTGTGATGAGCTGGACACCTACATCTTCATCTAGGCCACTGATAGAAACATTGCACGACCAGGGCCTTCCACTGGCAAGTCCACCCACTAGCAAGACATAATCCTTATCGTCATTGTACTTCTTTGGGTATAGTGAGTCACCGGTTATGAATCCTCCAAGCAGGGCGGTCAGGCAGCCCACGTTTCTTCATTGTATCCACAAGGATTATATGACAAACTACCTCATACCTTGTCGAAAGCAAAAAACTTCAGCGTTCCTTTAACCTCCTCATTCAGTGTCCTTACCAACAAAAGAGATATGATATTCTGCCCTTTGATATGTGTTCTTAGAGAACTCATGCTGGTTTCTGCGAAAAGCAGACATGGTTTCCTTGCTGACCACTGCCATATCCCATATATATAATCATTTCAAGAATTTTGCCAGGAATCAACATCAATCTTGACAGTCCTTAATTTCCAAACTCATTATCTATGATGAATATAATGGCAATACTTGTCCATTTCCATCCCACGGCACCCCTCCCATCCTCCATGATTCCCCAAAGGTCACTGAATGCAGATTTCTGATCACATATGATCTTGACAACTATCTGGACCTGGACCCTTTCACAGTGATTTTTTTCCTACTATTTCTGATTTGAAATCATTCTCCTTGACACCCTGGAAAGAAGGGAGCGGGGGAAGGTAACAGCTCTTCTCTGTCTTTGGTTAACATCACACCATGACCTTCTACCCCAAAGGTTGTCCTGAGTATTAAACACATTTTATTCATTTATTTACTTAGTTAATAAGTAAAATCCAACCGTTCGTTCATTCATTTATGTTTAATCACACACGTGATACATATTCATTACAATGCAAATATTACAGATAAAGCTAGAGCTGTCATTGGCCAGTTCTCCTAATTCTAGTCCATTCTTTTTTTTTTTTCAGAAAGGGTGGGAGGGGGAAAGGTAGAGAGAGGGAGAGAGAGAGAATTTTAAGCAGGCTCCAAGGCCAGAGAGGAGCACAATGTGGGGCTAGATCTCACAACCCTGATATCATGACCTGAACTGAAATTAAGAGTCAGTAGCTTAACCGACTGAGCCACCCAGACACCCCTGTAGTCCGTTCTTTATTGTTACTCGCTGGGTGTATGCTTTGGGCTTTTGTTTAACTGTGTTGATATATCCTGCAGAACATATCACCTCATTAACATTTTCCTGGCAGAACATCTCCAGGTTTTCTGCACCCAGGCTTTACATCTCCCAGTAATGTATTTCAATTGTTTATACGGGAAACATATATAGTATTTGCATCCCCAAAACTCAATATGGCATTCTAAACATCAGGATGCATGGGGAGAATCCTGAGTTCCGTTTCAAATACAATTGGTAGAGTGTCAGAATCATGTGTAGATGTTTTGAAAAGCGTCAACAAAGGGGATGTGAGTCGGGAGCGTGGCTGACGCTGAGGGGACTTCTTATTGCTAACAAAGCAGTCATTTGTAACAACCATAGTCATTGTTCGGTAACCAGGAAGCAATGTTTTGAGCATTTTCCATCCTAACATAATAAAGAATTTGTTATTTACATAGAGGCATTTTCCTGGGATTTGGTTATATTTTAGGAAACCAGTTGAGGGGTTGGCATATAACCTGGTATCATTTTTCCCATTTAAAATAATGGAAAAGAGTGTTTGCAAAACACCCACCTAGTGTTTGCAAAAAGAGCGCTTGATCTGAAGGGATGGATTTCTGACACGAAGAGAGAAAATACTATCCATTGACAGATGCAGAGGCAAACAAAATGTGGTATGTACACGCCATGAAATATCATTCCGTCATGAAGAGGAATACCGTTCTGACCCCTGCTACAGCATGGACGAATCTCGAAAGCATTACGCTCCATGAAAGAGGCCAGACGCAAAAAGACAAATATTGTAATGATTTCATTTATATGAAATATCTTAGAAGCAAATTTGGAAAGACAGAAAGTAGATTAGAGGTTTCCAAGAGCTTCTGTGGAATAGGGGGTCATGGCTTAATGGGTACAGTGTTTCTGTTTGGGATGATGAGAAAATCTGGGAGGTAGACAGTGGTGACGGCTGCACGACACTGTGACTATGCTTAACGTCACTGGACTGTACGGCTTTAAAATGGTTAAAATGGTGAATTTTATGTTATCTATTTTACCACAGTAAAAAAAAGAAAGGTACTATGTATTTAAAAAACAAAAACAAAAACAACTCTTGGGGCGCCTGGGTGGCTCAGTCAGTTAAGTGGCTGACTATTGGTTTTGGTTCAGGTCATGATCTCGGGGTCGTGAGATCAAGCCCCGCGTGGGGCTCCACGCTCAGCCGAGAGTCTGCTTGAAGATTCTCTCTCCCTCTGTCCCTCTGTCCCTCCTCCTCCTCTCTCTCTAAAATAAATAAATAAAATCTTTTTAAAAAACTCCTCTTTTTAGCTCTGAGGTTCTTATTTACATTGAGTCCTGCTAAGATGAACATACATATGGAGATATTCAAGGAGAGTCTTGTTTTTCTCTTATTAAACTTTTTATTTTTCTTGGAAAAAATAGAGGTAGGATGACAAATGTCTTGTTATGTAACTTGTTTTGCTCATTCAACAGTATGATTGGAAAGCCCCTGTGCTGGTACCTGGATTTTTGCAGAGTCCTGCATCGGATATGTGTGCATGGGTTTATTGGCCCATGGCAGTGCCGGGCAGTTTTTAGCAGCCTCCCCTGTTTGGGGGCTCTAACCTTCCAGGTGCTTCTCACAATGTGTTGACAGGGTCCCTCTCACAGTCTCTCTTCCTTCCTCCCATGGTCTATGCAAGCCCGGGGTCCATCTGGCCTCATCAGAGACCTTCCCAGGCAGGCACACTGGTGTGCTCCCATGCCCATCCTGGGTTTAGAGATACATGCTCAGAGATGCTCTTTGCATTGTTGTTTCCAAAGTAGAAAGCATCCATGTCCATCAATCAGAGGTTACTCAATGGCGTTATCCTTACAGTAGACTCCTATGCACACATTAACAAGGTTGGAATAGATTACAGAACTGTATTTATTGACATAAAAAATTGCCCACAATTGTTAAGTTAAAAAAAGTTTTAAAAACAATATGTATTGGGACATCTGGGTGGCTCAGCTGGTTAAGTGTCTGCCTTCAGCTCAGGTCGTGATCCCAGGGTCCTGGGTTCAAGTCCTGCATCAGGCTCCCTGTTCAGCAGGGAGTCTGCTTCTCCCTCACTTTATGCTCCTCCTCCTGCTCTCTCACTCTCTCACTCTCTCTCTGAAATAAATAAAATCTTTTTTAAAAATATGTATTATACAATACCATTTTTGTAAAAAAAATTGATTATGTCCCTAAAACTAAAGTGTGGAAGGCTATACACTGAAACATGAGCAGTGGTATTCTGGGTGATAGGATGGCAAGTGATGTTTTATTTTGCACACCTGAACTGCCCAGTTTTTGTTCAATTAATATTCATAACTCATGTAACGCAGGAAAGAACTTTTTTTTTAAAGTCAAGTTTGATGTCCCTGACTTCCGTAATTGTATGAAGCTATTTTAGAGTACAAATTACATTTTTTAAAAATAATTATTTATTTGTTTTAGAGAGAGAGAGCACGAGCTGGAGGGGCAGAGGGAGAGGGAGAGAGTCGTGAGCAGACTGTGCTGGGCGCGGAGCCCGACGTGGGGCTCCATCTCACACCCCTGAGATCACGACCTGAGCCAAAACCAAAAAGCAGACGCTTAAGCGATGGCACCACCCATGCGCCCCACAAATAACATTTCTTAGGCTCTTCTCTCTCTCTGCATGAGAGCTGGGGTCTCCACTCTGAGGCCGGGGGAGTTGGGGGGGGCCACCATTCCTGGCGCGGTGCCAAGCTTTGGCCAGAGGCTTTATCTCCAAACTTGCATTTAATCCGCACAACAACTGAGAAGGAGTAGATATTATTAGGCCTCGTTTTACAGATGAAAAAAGTGAAACTCTGAAATGGTAAATAACCACCTTCAACATGCAGCGAATAAGTAATTAAAGCAAAATTCAAAACCAGGTCTGCTTGACCCCAAAGCCTTCTTCCTTTCATGTGTCCCTATAGCACCCAGTTTTACAGATTTACCTGGGCTTTGTTTTTCCTGACACCCAGTCGTCAGCTTATAGTTTACAGCTTTTAATCAGCACATCTCTTCCTGAAACTTCCCTGACTCCCCTTCAGTCCTCCAAAGCAACTCCTAGCCTTTAATCTTCAATGCCATTTGTAAGCTCACTTTCACATCTCGTCTTCAATCCTTCCCTGCAGAAGCATGAACTCCAAATGCCAGAAGAAATGAAGCCGTTCCCTACACCCCCAGTGGACCCAGATCTCTTCAGGGTCTCTACCTAGGACTGCGAGGTTCTGCAGACAGCATCTGGGAGCTCCAGCAGGTCTGGGCAGGGTTCTGCCAGACCTCGGATGCCAACCACAGAAGGTCCTCTGGCATCCCTATCAGGGACCTTCCAGGATGTCCCTCACCACCGACATCAGGGAGGTGTCCAAGATTCTTCCCACTTCCTTCCTTAGTGGCCCTGCGTGAGAGAACCTGGCCCTTCCTCTCCCAGCACCTGTGCGGTCCCTGCGGGTCGGGCCAGAACCTCTCTGTGGGCCCTCTCACCCGGGCTTTGCCTCCCTACCTTCATTTTGGCGTCTTTTCATTGCCAGATTTTTCTTTCCTTCCTTGTCCCTGGAAGATGGAGTGCAGCCAGATGGCCCTCTAACCCTTTTACCTTCTCCTCTGATAGAGACACCGGTTTGCATTTCCAGCACCCAGAGCCAATGACGAGCTCAATGACAAGCTCAGTCAGGTAAACACAAGCTCTTGTCCCTCCCACTTCCCTTGTCCATGGCCATTTCTGCCTCATGGTCATTCAGGGGTCATTCCTGAGAAGCAGCCTAGAGCCCCCTCTCTTCCCAGTATTAAATCCCTTTCTGCTTAATATGGGGGGGTCTGTTTCCTGCAACTGAGCTCATAAATAGTAACTCCCCCTTCTTATTCCAGTGGGGCTGACACTATGCGAAAGGCTGAACATCCATTACGTCATCTAATTTACATAATGATCATGTGAATTAGGTATTGTTTTCCCTATTGGCATGTGACAAAACCGAGGATCAGAGACGTGGCCCAAGGTGCATGACGTAAGTTGCTGAGCCTGGGCTCGAAAACAGGTCTGCAAATGGCAGAGCTTGTGTTCCCAACCACATGCCACATGGCCTCTCACGGGCTTCCGTGTGAGGGACAGGGGACTACAGAACAGACAGTATCCTCAACAGACTTTGTAAAAGATACAGAGATGTTTTCTACAGCGTAAGTGATACCGTAGTGATAATGTATGTAAATAGAACCAAGGATTCTGCTTTCTCTCCACTGTCTCCCCCAGTCCACCCCTCCAAGCCTACACATCTTCTTTCCCTTGGGCCTGCCTCCCCCCAGGCCGGGAGCCCATAGTCTCCTTTGCCTCCATCATCACACTTTCTGGAAGAGCACCTGCACTGTTCTTTCCTCCCCCGCCTTCGGCCCTATTCCCACTCTCACCTGGCTTCTGTCCCCACTACTCCAGGGAAACTGTTGCAGCCAAGATGTTTGTGTCCTCTCATTGCAGATTCCACGGCTCTCTCTGAGGCCTCCTCCTGTTCGTGTCACCCTGCTGCCCCCCCACCCCAAGGGACGAGCTCTTTCCGCCCTTGGCTTCCTGATGACAACCTCCCCTGAGTTTCTTCCACACTTTCTGACAGTGATTCTCAGCTTTCATCACTGGCTCTCTAACTTGCCTGGACCCTCAAATGCTGGAGTTTCCCAGAGTTCCACCCTTAGCTCTCGGCCCTGACCTCCTGCTTCAGGCACCCTAATCCTTCCTGGAGCAGTAGTGGCCACGTACGCGCACTGACGACTCCTTACCTGCTGTCCTCAGCTCAGATAACTCTCTCACGCTTTAGGCTCGTATTCCCACCCGCCTAACAGGCACCTCCAACTGGAAGTACCCCGGAAAACCCCGATTCAATGTGTTTAGAACACAAGAGTGCAACACGTCTCCCACAGCGCACGCGCACGCACACGCACGTCATTGTGGGTGGTAGGATTACATGTGATGCTTTATTTTGCATATCTGAATTTTCCAGTTTTTCTTCAATTGACATTCATAACCCATATAACGAGGAAAAACAGCTTTTTAATAAAAATGTCAAGGTTGACTTCCCAGACTCTCGTAATTGAACAGAGGTATTTTGGACTCAAACAACATTCCTCACACTCTTCTTTCTTTCTCCCTAAGTTTCAGTCTCCACTCTAAGAGGGAGGGGAGAGAAGAAAGGAAGCGGGGTCCCCATTTCTAGGCACAGCCCCAAACCTTGGCTGGGGGGCTTTGTCTCTCTCACTGCATCCATCCTCACAACAGCTGAAGGGAGTGGATATTACGAAGCCCATTTTACAGATGGGAAAAGCTGAGATTCTGAAAGGATAAGCAATTGCCCTCAGTCTTGCAGCTATAAATAACTCAAGCAAAATTCAAAGCCAAGTCTGCCTGACCCCACAGTGCTCACTTGCTCTCTCTCTCTCTCTCTTTTTCTCTCTCTTGCACACACACATTCTTTCTCCCTAGAAGTACTCCGGAGTTCTTGCTTAAAATTTTCTACAGAATCTCCCTCTCCTCCTCACCCCTTCACTTCCAGCAGGGCCCAGAAGGTGGGTGCCTGGGGGCAGTACCACACTTTGATGTCCCTAACCTCTTGTGCCCTAGCACCATTATAGCCCTACCCCAATCCCGCCTCATCGCTGCCAGAGAAGTCATTTATTCTCTCATTGACTCTACACTCAGCACGTCCTATGTCTCAGACAAAAGGCAGGCACTGGAGATTCAGTGATAAAAACAGGACAAAAGTGGTTCTTGCCTTCGTGGAGCTTGTATTTTGGCTGGAAAGTGCACTAGTAACAGTGTACGGACACTAACTAGAGAACATTCACGCAGAGTCATAACCAGCGTAGGTTCACCAAGAACCCGTGGTCAAATGGAAAAAGGAAGGAAAAGGGGTGGGTGGAAGCTTGAAAGGAAGTTTCTCGAGGTTGGTCTGTGACTCCATCCTTTGCCCTTCTTATCCCCGCTTTTTAGTGAATGACCTCCAGGTTCATCAGATTATCAGAAGATATAGAATTTAAGTGATAGAGGACAAAATTAGTGCCCCACAGACAGCTTAGAATAATGGGTCAAAATTAACAGAATGTAATTTAAGGGATCACGCAAAGTTCTGCATTTGCTTTCTGCACTCTGGCACAGTGCAGGCCAGTCCATGGCTCCTGGGAGAAAAGTCAGGGAACTTCTTCGCCTGTGAGCTTAAGGCGGGTCTGCAAAGCCAACCTACTACTGAAAACCTCCGACGCAGGTGTGGGGAGCCCTCCGGCAGAGGCGGGAAAAACAGACATTCGCACAGTCCACAGGGCTGCCCTCTCTGAGAGGCACCCACCCTGCCTTCGGGGCAGACTGCAAACGTCAAGGACAGGCAGCCTCCCTGCGGGACCACCCATCCGGGCTGACCACCTGTTCATCCCCTCGTTTACAGAGTAGCCAGCCGAGGCTCAGCAGAGGAAGGGGCTGCCCTGTGGGGTCAGCGAGCTCACAGCAGAACCGGGACAACTCTTGACTATTTGGAATGAATGAATGAAGTACGTGAATGAGGATAAAGTGGAGAGGGGGCAGTGGATGAGATTAGGAACATCCATTTCATCTTCTCTGAGGCATCAAAGAGGAATTAATCAAGGTGATGTCTTCCTGTTGATTTATGCACAGGTTCTTATGCTGAGTATACATTGTGGGCCCACGCCGTGCCCCCAAGTTTCTGCTGTGACCTCCCCCAGGCTGTCCTCCCTGCCGCAGGCTAGTGCTGGAGACAATGGGGAAGCTACTGCTCAGCCCTGGTCCAACTCCCTGGGTTTTCTTTCCTCTTTCCAAGGCCCCTTCTCCAGGAAGCCCTCCTGAATTAGGGAGGCAGTGCGCCTGGCCTCCCACCCAGAAGCCCTGCCCCCAGCAGTAGCCCCTGCTCAAGGCACTTATCCTAAACTATCCTGGGGGTGGTGGTGGCAGGAACCTAGAGAAAGCCCCCATCTTCTACCCTTGCACCCCTGTCTCCCCACACGCTTCTGTGCCCCTGGTCCCTCAACCTTCAACATGGCCCCATTCGCAAACCCAGGTCTCCCTCAGACCCCAGACCCCCGGTTCCCTTGCCCTCCCCCTGTACCCTCCCCCGAGAGTCTCTGTCATTATCTCTGGAAAGTGAGGCTTGTGCATCATCATTAATGGGCTGAACAGCAGGGTCAGCGAGGCAGGTAGCAGTAAACGCAGCAATTACGGCCGCGCCTCCATCCGAGCGCCTTCGCTCCCAATCCATCTCCCCTCATCACCGGGCGGTGCTGAGCCGGCCCTGCCTTCATTACATTAATCAGGTTAATTCCAAGTTAGAGTCCACATTCTAATCAAAAGGCAGTCAACAGGGGTGGGGTGCCAGGGGAAGTGGGAAGAGCTGTCCTCCCAAGGCCTGGACATCTGACAGCCTGGTCTCTGGGGCCCCATCCCTTCCAGGGGCTGCTCTTGCTGTGTCTGGGCCTTTCTCCTGAGACCTCTCTTGCATCCTGGATTCAAGCCAGGGTTGAGGCTCTAGATACATCATTAGAGGCAAGAGAGAGTCTCTTTCCTTGTCTCTCTAAGCAGGCCAACGACGCCATCATGGATTGTTGGCAAGGTTGTACACTGACAACTCCAGGAGAGCTCCATATTCATATTGTAGTTTACATGAATCATGTTCTTAGAGTTGTACAATGTACAACCTACACAACAGTCCAGAGCAACCCTGAGGTCCACCTCCTGAGAAACTAATGGCCTAGGGAAGTAGGGGGACAGTGGAGGAAGAAGAGCAGAGGCCATAGTGCCAACGCTGGAACTCAAACAGCTCATGAAGAGGAAACAGAGATCAACAGACCTCCACCACCAGCAACAATGCCATCAGCCCCAGCACTGGCATGTCCCCAAGGCTCTGTCCTCACCCTCTGCCGGGTAAGCTCATCTGTTTTCACAGCTTCAGATATCACCACGTTGATGAAGAACCTCGTCCCAGAACTCTTTCCCACGCTGGCTTTCTATTCCATATGGTAGCTGCTCCTCCAGCCGCGTAAAGAGCGCGGCTGAAACAGCTCAAAGCCTCTCTTTCAAATTTACTTCTCTTCCTTTTCTCGCTAACTCCCTCTCCACCTGGCCCAAGCTGGAAATCGTGGAAGTCACTTGAGAGTCCCCTTTCTTGGACCCCTTATTAGTTTCCTATTATTGCTGTAGCAAATCACCATAAACTTAGTGGCTTAAGACAACACAAATTTATTATCTTTCAGTCATGGGGGTCGGACTCTGAAACGGGTCTCACTGAGTTCAAATCAAGGCATCGGCGGGGCTGCAGAGGCTCTAAGGCAGATCTGTTTCCTTGCCTTTTCCAGCCTCTGGACGTCTCCTGCTACCCTTGGCTCGTGGTCCCTTTCTCTCCATCTTCAACACCAGTAGCATAGCATCTTCTAATCTGACTTTGACTCTGACCATCCCGCCTCCCCTTTCACTTATTATGGCCCTTGTGTCTACACTGGGCCACCCAGATAATCCGGCATAATCTCCTGGACATGATTAGTGACCTCAATTCCATCTGCAACCTTAAGCCCCCTGCTGTGTAACATACACAGGCGTAGGGTCTTGGGATTCGGATGCAGACATTGAGGGGCCATTATTCTGCCCACCACAAACCCAAATGCCCTGTTGATCTCAAGTTCTAGTAATTCTGTGCCTCCCGCATGATCCTTCTATCCGTTCGTACATTCTTCGTCTTGTTTTGCAATCATCTTCTAACCGGCATCTCTACCTCTAACCTCGCCCTTCCTAATCCATCTCCCAAGTGACTCTCGGAATGTGGCAGAAGCTTTTATTGTCTGCAGCATCTCTTCCCCTCACCCCCTTCTGACTGCGGTGCAGCCGGCCCAAAAAAGGGGAAGAACGGGTCAGGCGGCAGCTGTCGACCAATGGGAGAGCTCAGTCAGTACCTAATGCCCAGCTTCCTGTCATTTACAGGGACAGTCCTGGGGCATAGTCTACATGATTCTTGACACGGTCCCCAAAGATTGATCATCATTTGCCCACAGGAACAAACCAACTTGCTTCTCTGTTTCCCTCTCCCCACTCCCTCTCTACCGCTCCCTGGGATCACCTCCCAAATAAACTGTCTTCACCCAAGTCTTTGTCTCAAGCTCTGACATGGGGGGGGGGGAATCACATTAAGACACAGAGTGATGTCTCTAAAATGAAAATCTGATCAAGTCAGCTTCCTTATTAAAAGACAGTCAGTCAATGGGGCTCCTGGCTGGCTCCATCAGGAGAGCCTGTGACCCTTGATTTCAGGTTGTGAGTTTAGGCCCCACATTGGGTGCAGAGATGACTTAGAAATAAAATTTTTTAAAAAAAGACAGTCAAAAACTCCTGCCCTCAGATTAAAGTACCAGCTTGCAGGTTGGTATTCAAAACCCTCTACGTCCCAGCTCACTTCTCCAATCTCATTGTCTTCTCCATCCGTCTGTACACCAGCCACACCGGATTCCAGCACACACGCCCACATCTCCAAGCTCTCACTCGTGCTGAGAGCCCAGAGCTCTAGATCCTGCCCCGGAAACCTCCACATGAGCATCTCCTAGCAAACCTCAAACTCAACATGTCTAGAGCTGAGCTCAACGTCTCATCAATGCACTCCTCTCTTTCCGAACTTCCTCTCAGTTTTCCTTTGTTTTGTCTGATTCTTTGTCATCTTTCCCTGATTCTTGTTCTTCCTCTGGTCTCATATACAGGGGTGATCTCCAGGCTCTTTGCTCTTGACCCTCTTTTTTTCTCCATCTCAATGTTTTCCCTGGGTGGTCTCACCCATTCCCACGGCATTATTTACTACCTACACAGGCTGATGGTTCTTCTCTTTTTGTCACCAGGCCGGGCCTCTCTGCTGAGCTCCAGACTCATGACCAGCTGCCTGCTATCACAACTTCAACTCTACGTGTTCAAGACCCTCCCCTCCAACTTGCTTTTTCTCCAATATCTCCTTTTGTAGAATCACCTGTCGCCTAGACATTCATAACCCTCAATGTGTCCTGTCCTGTCCACCTCCCTCAAATTCGGCCTGTTTGACCTTGTTTGTTCTCTCTTCCCTCTCCCCTCAGACCCTCACACTATCTTCCCTGGAGTTTGCAATGGTTGTAAATGGTTTCCTTGCCTTTGGTCTTACCTTCTCCAATCCGTCTTCCATACAACAGTCAGAGAGGTCTTTCTAACACACAAATCTGGCTGGGTTACTTTCCGTTCACTCAATAATACCCTATAGGAAAGGTCCACATTTCTTTTCTTTTCTTTTCTTTTTTTAAAGATTTTATTTATTTATTCGACAGAGATAGAGACAGCCAGCGAGAGAGGGAACACAAGCAGGGGAAGTGGGAGAGGAAGAAGCAGGCTCATAGCAGAGGAGCCTGATGTGGGGCTCGATCCCATAACTCCGGGATCACGCCCTGAGCCAAAGGCAGACGCTTAACCGCTGTGCCACCCAGGTGCCCCGAAAGGTCCACATTTCTTAGCATGACCAAAATCCTTCCTGCTGGGGGCTGCCCTCCTGAGCAGCCCCAGCCTTCCGTTATGCTCCACATACTGTTCCCTCTGGTTGTCACGTCCTTCCTCTATCGCAACCCCATCGACCCCTTCTCGACTTGGAAACTTGCTTATCTTTTAAACCACCTCTTCTGGGAGGGCCTTCCAGAGCAGTGCTCCTGGAGCAATCCACACAGCATAGTCCTATAACATTTATTTACTATTCTTTCTCTTTTGTGAGACTTTGAGTTCTTGAGCACAGGGACCCTCTCTTAGTTATCTTTGCCCCTCAGCACTGTGTCTGGCTCTTAGCAGGAATTCATTCAGTGCTTGCTCAGCGAATGAACGAATAGACATGCAGCAAAATTCTCACCTACATAATGACACACACAGAGTCACGGAATTCATGGTCACACAGGCAGACACAGTCATTCTCATTCATGCGGGTGTTCCCATGTACAAGGAATCTTCAACAGTCAATCACACGCCTCCACCGTCACTTCCCTGCAGCCAAACACCAACATTCACCCGCACGCCCAGCCCCACGTCCGCCAAGTCTCTCGCAGTCACACCCACACAAACATGCCTCGTCGCAGATACTCTACACGGATGTACACACAACTTCACACAGAGCCACACACACAGCTCCAAACACCTCGAGGGCACACTTCATCTCCAATTGTGAGCAAATGCTGTTGGTTTTCATTAATCTGCAGACTCTGTGCTGCCAGTCTCTCTGGCTCCCCCTCTCCCTCTTCCCCACTCTCTCTCTTTCTGCTCGGAGGCAGGTGAGCGCATCAATTTTCTCCTCGTCTGTGGCAGTTAAATTAAATGGAATCGGCCTGATTGCTGAAAATCAAAGGGAAGGCTGATAAAGCAATTAAATCCCTCTAATTCCTCGTCCTGAAAGGTGCAGCGGCTCTGAAGCTAATTAACTTCATAATGAAAATCCTTCTTCACCCTTTTAGGCTCTTCTCCCCGGGTCTCCTCTCCTCTTCTTCTCTCCTTCTGGGGAGAAGCTGGTTACTGAGGAAAAGCTGGATCAGCAGCATCAAGAGTCATAACCCTGGAGAGGTCTCGGGGACTCGTCACTATGCTCCCAAACCCAGCAACCGTCTCCATCCCTTCCCTACTCACCTGCCCCCCACAAACACCCAGCCTCCTTTCTCCTCCACCCAGTTGCCTGCTTACCTCTCAACGTTACATTTCTAATCCATCCCTACCCCCAAACAACCAGTGTGATGGCAACACCATCCCAACCTCAACACTTGGTCCAACCTCCAACAGCAGCGCTACGCCAACACCCAGGGCCACCTCGGCAACCACTCAACCTCCGGCACCCCCCCCCATTGCACCTCTAATACCCAGTCCTACCTCCAGACCTAGCCTTACCTGCACATCAGCCCTCTCCAGCCACCTCTGTCTCTAACACCAGCCCTATCCTAATACTCAGCCCGCTTCCAATACTCCACCCTACCCCCAAACCAGCTCTACCCGTACAGCCAACCCTACCTCTTCACCAGCCCTACCCCAACACCCAGCCCTACCTCAACACCTAGCCTCACCTTTGTATCAGCCCTCCCTACTGTCTAACACCAGCCTGTCTCTAATACCAGACTACCCAACCCCCCGCCCCAGCTCCAACTCCAGCCCTATCTCAACACCAGCCTACCTCCAAAGCACAGCCTATAATTTTGAGCTCCTATACGTGTCCAGAACTATACCAGGCACTGGGGCTACAGAGATGGGCAAACAAAACAAAACAAAAACCCCCAAAGCCTTATTCTAAAGTAACCCCTGCTCTCGACAGAGAGGCGGACAAGCAAAAAGATAATCTCCATATGAGCTCTAAGAGCTTCCTAGAGAGGGGTCTATGACAGGGGCCCCTAAAGGGCTCTGGCAGACAGAGGAGGCTCCCAGATGGGACACACTTGAGCTAGATCATTAAGAGTTAGCTGGGCTGGCTGGACGGGAGAGGGAGATGGTATCAAGAAAAAGAGCACGTGCAAGGTTTGGAGGTGGGGGAGAGCCAAGGCTGAGCGGGGACTGGGACTGGAAAGATAGCCACTGGGGCATCCAGGGGGCTTGGCAGAGGTGAGGCTGGGTAACCGGGCAGGGACCAGTTCATGAAGGGTTTTGAAGACCAGAGCAAGGAGACTTGGTTTCTTTAAAACAATGTCAGGAGCTGAAGGATTACATGGCAGATCGAACCAGAGTCTGTTGGACCTGTCTTCTACTACCCCACATGTGGGACCTGGGCAGACCTAGGGAGCCTGGCTGCCTCACATACAGTGTCCGTGGGCACCTGGCAGGAGGGAGGCCTGGAGAATGGGGACCACAGGAGACATCCAGTCAAAGCTTATCTGAGAAGGTAATGGAGCAAGTGTACCGGATTGCCTTCCGTGATTTGAGAGAGACAAGAGCCCCCAGTTCTGCAGCAGCCTCTCTTCCTGCCTCGCGATGCTGGCGCTCTAACCGCTTCCATTCTTTACCCCCGGGAGGTCATCCGCTCTCATGGCTTCAGATACCACCTTTCCATTGATGGCTCTGAGCCGCACAAGGGAAGGGCGTAGCCTGTCTCATTCACCATCACAGCCCCAGGCCAATCTACCACAGACACTCAATACGTGATTGCTGACTAATACATAGAAATGAACAACGACTTCCAAATCTGTAACCCCAGGCTCTAGACCCTTGTGTTCCACTGTCAACTAAACATTGCCATTTGGATGATTCCATCTCACACTATGTCCAAACCCAAACTCAGCCCTTCCGCCACCCCCACCCCAATCCTGCTCTTCTGAGTGTCCCAGCTCAGTGAATGACACCACCAACCTAGTGACCAAGCCAAAGGCCTGGGCTTCGTTCTTGGCTCCTCTATCTCTCCCAGCCTTACCGCCACGTCAAACTGGTCCCTAGTCCCAGTCATTCTGCCTTCCCGATGGTTCCCCTCTCCCTTCTCCCACCATAACACTCTAGTCATCACCTCACGTTGCCTCTCTCAGACTACTGCACCGATTTCCTAACTGCTCTCCCTGCTTCCAGTCTCAGCTGCTTCCAATCCATCCTCCAGAATAACTGCTCTGTAGTGAAAAACAGGGTCGCACCACTCACCTGCTCAGAACTCTCTGGGGTGGCTCCTCGCTGCCCAGAGAACAAGGGCCGGAGCCCTCAGCCAGCCTCAGGAACCCCCAGGCTTCAGCCACAGCTCTCAAACACCCCAGATTCGTGGCAGGGTGCCTTGACTCCTGCCCCAGCCCTGCTGGGAATGCCTTCGCCAGCACCTTCCCCCACAGCGTCCTCACCACCACGCCATTCACTTGGTAAAACTCCACTCAGCTCTCGAGACTCCCTGCAATTTTCTTTAGAGACTATTTTGTTTCTGTTTTCCCTTGAGTTTTTCTGTGCCTTTTTGGCATTCCAGATTGAGCAAGTATTATTTTTGTAAGTAGAAAGGGAAAATGTTTTTATTGCACTGAAGAACCCCCCCTGCCTATAAAGTTTCTCTCCAGGCTTCCACACCCCTACTCATAGAACTCAGCCTCCTTTGGGCATCACTGGGCCCTCTCTTCCACCCCCTGAAACACCAGCACCCTTATCTGTTTGCACACGCGTTGCCCTCAAGGGAGAGAGGCTCTTGAGGACAGGTTCTTGCTCGTATCGGTCAGCACAGTGCTCGGCAGGTCAACGAGTGACATGATTATTGAATGAGTGAGTGAATGAATGAATGAATGAATGACCAAATAACCTGAGAAGAATCTCAGGGTTCGATCCAACCACATAATTCCATGGAGAGTGAGGGTGCTGGGCCACTTGACCTAGGAGACGTGAAGAGCAACCAGCATGCCCACCCCAGCCTTAGGGCCCTGTGACAGACCCGAGCACCCACCACTGCCACCAGCCAGGACTCCTAGGTCCTTGCCATGAAGGGTCCTTGCCAAATGGAGAAGACCACCCTAGGCTCCTAGGCTCCTAGGCTCCAGCCCAGCCCTTCTCTCCACCGTCGCAGACCCTCCGGGAAGTGGCCAGAGGCACAAGTTGAGAAAAATGGTAGGCAGAGAGGAGCAGGAATGTGGAAGAAAAGCAGAGACTGGGAGAGTAGCCGAGGGAAGGTGGTACTCAGGAAGATAAGGGAAGGAGACAGAGATAGCAGCAGACACAGGAAGGGCAGACGGGCAGCAAGACCCCAAGCACAACCCAGGAACCTCGGAGCACACAAAGCTAACTCTGGGGTTGGGGGGTAGGGCCCCAGGGAGGCAGGAGAGGAGAGCTGGCTCCCAATCTCCTGCAGGTGCTCCTAGCCTGGCTCCCCACTGGATTCCAGAGCTGGCGGGCGGCACCCAGCAGGGGGGAGATGAGGCTGCGACGTGAGTGATGGGCGCTGATTTGGGCCCAGATTCGCGGTGCTTGGGGGGGCTGGCACAGCTCCAAGACCAGGAGGAGGGGTGGACTGGGCATTTGGAGGCCGGACCGGTGATCAGAAGGGGATATCTCTCTGGAGAAGCACCTGGCTCTCTTCTTTGAGTACCCAGTGGAGTTCTGGTGACCAAGGACTCAGGGCAGCAGCCAGGGGACTTGAGAAGGGCACTCTGCACAGAGCCTCACTTCGGGCGCCCTGAAGGGGTGGTCACAGGCAAGCAGGCAGGGGTGTGTGGGAAGCCCCCTGGAACTGCCCAGGGGGTGTGTGCACACACACCATTCCACAGTCCAGCATTCATGCCCAGGACACACCACGGTCAGGTGGCTTTATGGATATACTCAGCAGCACTGTTTGAGCACCTACTGTATACTACAGCCCATCTGAACCATTCCCACAGTCAGCCACACGCACACCACTCCCCACAGACCAATCCCACACACACAGTGTTCTCCCCCGTCACACCTTATCACACCCACACACCCTCATCGTCACACACCTCAAGAACCAGTCACTCACACTTCTACAAGTCACAAGGCCCGCCGAGACACCCTACTCAGGGAGACTCGCTCTGTCACAAAGGGCCACCGCACTCGTTCACCCTCTCCCCGTGGCTCAGAGTGCAAGTCAGGCAATCCGCACAGACATAACCCAACCCACGGGGTCTCATGGTCTCTCCTTCCCCTCCCACACAAGCTGGCAGGGGTACACGTATCCACACTCAAATCCAGAAAAGCGTTGGGGATAACCCCGGCGATTAAGAGCTGGGTGTCTGGGTCTGCGTGTTGGAGAAAGAAAGAGACGATCTCAGGCTGCTGGGAGACAAATCCATGGCCACCACCCTAGAGAGTCCATTGAGGCCCGCCTCAGGGCTGCCACAGGGTCCAGGTCTCTCGGGGACAGTCTTGTCTGTCCAGTTGACTCAGGCCTCACCCACACTGTATCCAGACATCCTCCCACACCCTGCCAGGGTCCAGTCCCCTTCAGTCCCTACAATCACCCCCTCCCTGGCTCCCCTCCTGTCAGCTCATTCTCTTTCCATCTGCATCCCTTCTCCTCCCCCTCTCCGACCCCCCCATCCCCGCCCCCCCAGCCTCGGTGATAAAAGAGCCAGATTGGAGCGGGTGCCACGCAGCTTCATTCCCCACCATATGGGCCCAAAAGCCAAATCGTCAGCTAAGCGATTAAATCAAGTATGTCGAACAAAATGTTATGAACTGACATTATGGGTATATAATTTTATGCCATTTGTTGCCATCTGTTTATCTAAACAGCCCCCATTCCACACAGACATACAGACTCACACCTTCCCTCCTACCCCCACCCCACTTGGCAGGATCCCCCACCCCCAACCAGAGCCAAGGGTCAGGGACAGGAAGACGTGTGCCTGGAAGTTGGAGAGCTGGGGCCTCCAGGGTTCTTGGGGATCAGAAGGAATTGTGAGGCCAGGAATCCCAGGGGGCTGAGGGATGGGAGAGTAGGGATCAGCCTCACTTGCTGGCCTGGGAGGGACAAGGCCCTTGGGTAGCAGGAGGTTAGGGAGTCAGGAGTCCTGGGTATAAAGAATGTGGCCAAGGCCCTGGTACAGGAACATGGACCAAAGCCAGGAGACACTCATTGGCAAGGCTCCAGCCTGGCCCGTGGCACACGTGAGTGTGTGTGTGTGTGTGTGTGTGTGCAGGGGCAGGCACGAGAGCAGCAGCTGTGCACAGTGCCGGCTATGGGAGCTTCCTCACCCTCTGCCCCATGTCTGTCCTGGGGCCTGTGGAATGAGCTGGCTCCTCTCGACCAGGGGTCCAGAAGCTTAGGCTGGAGTGACTCACGTGTCCTCCTCAGCATGAGGCCCCAGGGCAGGGCCCCATCAAGCCCAGGGGGTGGGGAGCCCTCCTTCTTACAGCCCCTCAGAGCTCCTCGAGCAACTTCAGAGCCTGGAATGGCCCCTCAACACCAGGCCCGTGGCGTCTGTGAGCATAGTATGAGCCCCCAGTCACAGACACTCAGCTGCCCTACCCCTGAGAGCCCAGACTGCCTAGCCCCTGACCCGTGTCAGTGTCTGTGGTCTCTCCGCCTGCCTCGCTTGTCCCCCACCTCTGCGTGCGTCTCGCCTCTGCTGTGGTGTCTCTCGGAGTCTCTTTCACCTCTATGCTGGTTTTCCTCGCTCTTGACTCTTTTTCCTGCCTGCCTCTGGCTCTGTTGGCCTCTGACCCTCCTGTAGGTGCAGACTGGGGCCTCAGGGATGCCCAACCAGAGGGGCGGCGGCTCTGCAGAGGGGTGCAGGCCAGGGTGGGGGTGAGGGTGTGGACACAGCAGGGCGAAACACTGAGAGGCCGGGGACGCCACAGTGGACAGAGAGGTGATCCTGGGGCAATGAAAGCCTCAGGGCTGTTCGTGAGCTAAAAGGATGTTGGCCTGGGGGTCAAGAAGCCCCCCAGGAAAGCGAGGGAAGCCTCCTGCCGCTTACGAGGCTAACCCAGAGGGGCAGGAGGAGGAAGGCCTGCCTGAAGGTGCGCTGGGGAGAGGCCTGGGAACCTCTCCCAGGGTCTGTTAAAACACTACCCCAAACCCACACACGTGCACAGTGATGCTTCCCATATAAACAAAGACCTCAAGGTCACTCACGCAAATAACCTCACAATCAGGGGCAGTGTTGCCAGCAAAGCAGTAGCTCCAGAGCTCACTGGGCCCCCCAGGCAGGCATCACAAGGCCCAGCCTCTTCCAGGGCTCCCCCAGTATGTGGGCACAAGGGGGCACCCCAAACCTGGCTTCATACTCCACTGCCCCATGCAGCACCATGCATCTACCCGGCATGGCTCCAGGTCCCAGTCCCTCTGGCAGGAGGTTACACGTGAGCGACAGAAACCCAAGCAGGAGAGAAAGAAACATCCAGAAAGACTCAAGGGAAGACTGAGGCAGAGAGGAAGACGGGGAGAAGGAGATGAAGAAGCAGAGAGAGGCAGAGACACCAGGCAGAGGATGGAAAGAGAGAGACAAAGACAAAGAGAAGCAGGAGACTTGACCAACAGGGAGAGAGCGGGACCGCAGCAGAGCGAGGGGACGCTGTGGGCGGGCGGGCGGGAGGGGGCGCCCAGGCCGCGGAGGGCCGGGGAGGCGCGTTGGTGGCGGCGGCGCTGAGGATGGAAAAGCTCATTTTGCTGGTAATTTACTCTCCTGCTTTTGGGCCACTCCGCCTGCCGCTGCCGCCCGCCCGGGCTGCCTGTTCCAATATTAGATATAAACAAGTAAACTGTGTAATGGATCACATTAAGCAGGCCTTGCGTCTTGAGGCAGGATTTAATTTGCATGGCAGATTAGCTTGTCTTCCCAGCAAGGCACCCCGGGGCACCCCGAGCTGTAATAGGATCCCGCCTCTTAGAGCCCATTAAGGCAATTGAGAGCGCCTCTTAATCTCCTTCCCCGCCCTGCACCAGAATCCCCTCCTGCCGGACCCCCATCTTCCAACCCCCGTTAGGCCCCACCTCGCCCTTAAAGCAGCAACTCCAAATCCCATGGGTTGCACCCTTTCCAACCTCAAAAGTTTCTCTCTACACACCCCAACTCTGCTTCAGAGCCCCCCAACTGCCTTGAACCCCCTTTTTTCCCATTTTCCCAAAGTGTCCCCAAACTCCAAGCCAGTACCCTGACCCCAACTTCTCTATTTCCCACACGGCTCCCCAAACCCTGCACCAATCAGTTGGCTTCTTAGCTGAGGTCAGGGATTAGATATGTTCCACCCCTTTCTTCAAATTCCCATTGAACGACTATTCATCGAACTTCCTATATCCTTAGTAATATTGTCACCAGCCCAGGAATCAGAGCAGGACTGAGGATCTGTGTGAAGATTGATGTTCAAGGCACAATTTGGTTTCAAACTGAGGCTGAGGTAAGTAGTTATAACGACCCTCATTTGTGGGGTGATTTAAAGTTGATAAGTGTTACACCTATTAGGTCACAAATTCTCATAGGGGCCCTTTTAAATCAGCCTCACTTTAAGATAAGGAAACTGAGGCTCAGAGAGGAGAAATGGGTCAAACAACTGCAGTGTGTCAGCTCCAGGACTCAAGCCAGGTCCTCCCAACCCCCGTGGAGCAGCCTTTCTGATCCGTCAGTGCCGAGGTCAGCACCAGCACGGGGCTCCAGCGAGGGACAGGGAAGTCTTGGGGTCAAGAACCACACCAGGGTCTGTATCAGAGTCTGGACAGCCACGGATTTCCATCCCCTGCCTGAGCCTTGCACCGGGATGGGTGGAGCCCACACCATGGTCAATTTCCCCACTCATTGAACAGGAGGTGCCCCTGCAGTGGAGTGACTGAATGCTTGTTAGGAGGACAAAGCAACCAAAGGCCAGGGGCATCAGAAACGAGAGAAATTAGGGGTAGGCATGGAGAAGAACTTGCAGTCTATGGGAACATCAGGCAGGGCTCCTTCGGCATTGGAGGGACCCTGAGCCGGATCGTGCTGGGCTGGGGAGGGGGGCTATGGAGCCTGCGGGCAGTGCAATGGGGCCCAGGGCGGGTGGGTATGGGGCCCGGCCGGTGGAGAAGGGTCAGCTCAGCCCTGTGGAGCTCACAAAGGGTCCTTGTTGTGGGTAATGGGACTCCCCTGGCAGCTTTATTTGCTGTCAGTGGCTTTTATTAAAGTCTCCAGTTTCAGACCCTCCACCTCCAGCCATTGTGTGTGCTCCCCCAGGGCCCTGCCCCCAGCCCCTGGCTTGGCTGACTCTGAAGAACCCCTTGCCCCATCCCCCGGGCCCCAGGCCCCCCAGCTACCAGCCTCCCACCTCCACCTCCCAGCGAGAGGGCAGAGAGGCTACCCGCTGGAGGAGGAATGTCTCGGCCCTCAGCACCCAAACAGACCCTAATCTTCCAGATGTTGTGACTGGTGCCAGGGGGTGGGGCCATGAGTCAGCCTGGGCAGAATTCACACAGAGTGACACACACGTGTGCACATCTATATGCATCCATGTGTGTCCTTGAGGGGTGTGCACCCATCTGTTCCCTCAGCTCATCTCTGCACACAGACACACAGATGCTCTAGAATGGGTAGCGTTTAGGGATTGGGGGGGGCTACAGTTTGATTTCATAAGCAGTTAGGGACACCCTCTGCCCCCACCAGGTACCTGGTTACTGCTAGGGGCTGGGAGGGTGGAGAAGCATTTCCCAGCTCAAGCAGGGTATTGGTTTCCTACTCCCTTGGTTCTCCAGTAGGCAGGAGAGAGTATTTGCCAGGGGAAGGAAGGAGACAGAGGGAGCGAGGCTGGGCCATGACCCTGGGTGGGGAAGAGACTCGAATGCACTGAATCTCAGCACAGAGTTAACCTCGCTTCAGCCAGATCCAAACTCTTCCTCTGTCACCCAGAGCCCAGCCCTGAACTCAGAGCCCACAGCCCAAGGAGCTGAGGCCCAGAGAACACACTTCCTTCCCAAAGAACATACTGGGGTTGGGGTAGGAAGAGACCCAGGCTGGGCTCTGCAGGGTGACCCCCCCCCCACGAGAAAAGTTTGGAGTGGAAATGAATATTCATCCCAGGAAATGCTTGCTGAACAGGGGAAATAGAAGAGGGACACAGGGGGAGGCCAGAGAGCCACAGGTGGCAGCTAGAGGGGCCTCGGGCGCCCACCCAGAGCTTCTAGCCCAGGCCCCACCCCACCCATTGTGGAGGAGGAAGGAAAAGGTGGTGACTCCTCTCCCTGATGCACCAATGTGAGATCCGAGCTGGCCTGAGTGCAGGGCCAGTGACTGTGCCGTTTGCAGATGGGCGTGGGCCACGGGGAGCCTGTGTGGACGTGTGTGCAAGTGGACGCTGGGGGCCACGTCAGCATAAATATTTGGGGTCAGGCAGGATATCAATTTGTGTGCCTGTATGTTTCTTTTCTGGGGGTGTCTGCTCGGGGGGTGGCAGCGGAGTGGGTTTATGTGAGAAGAAAGTGTCTGTGTTTGAAGGTGACTACACGTACTGGTTATGGGACATTCGTCCTGCATATGGTCACGTGCCTAAGAGAGAGGGAGATCCAGGGGGTCCACAGCCCTCCCCAGGGTCTTCTGAGCTCCTGGCTAGGCCTGTGCCAGGCCATTTGGGGAGCGCCCGTGCTTTATGGTGCGCGGGTGAAAAATGGAAATGCTAATAAGGAGTCGTTAAGTTGTCTTGCAAAAATGTTAAATGATAAATTGGGTAATGTTATTGTTGAAATGAAATATGTAAAATAAATGAGTTATTTATTTCTAATAAATATTTTGTTTACGATATATTTGTAGGGGTGTTAATTATTTTCCCCCTCAATCGGGGCAATGTATAAATTCTAATAAAGCGCTGGCCGTGAAGAAGGCAGCGGTGATGGTGGGGCTCCTCCGGGCCGGGCTGCCAGAGGGCCGGCTGGGATGGATGCTCCAGGCTGTTGTGACGGCTCTAGGGTGCACTGTCCTGTCTGGTCCCTCCGGTGTGGCCTGTTGTCTCTACTCAAAAAAAAAAAAAAAAAAAAAAAGAAGGAAGAAAGGGAGGCAGGGAGGGAGGGAAGGAAGGAGAAGGAGGGAGGGAGGGAGGAGGGAGTCCAGGGAGAAAACAAGTAATAAGCTAGGGTCTCCACGATGAGCTGCGGAAGTTTCCCTCAGCCGGGTCTTGCTCCTTAGCTAGCTGCATGGGCCTGGGGATGCAGGTCACTGCTGGAACCAGCTGCAAGGAAGAAGAAATAAATATATAAGCAAACCAAGTGGTGACGACACTTCACGTCCCTAAGCCCCATCTGCAGCACTGACCCACTGATATGATCCCCCAGCCTGGGCTCCCGCAGTTACTCCCACTCTCCCCCACTCCAGCTGGGAGATCTCCAGGGAGGCAGAAACCCCCATCTCCGGCTGTTTCTAAACCTGCCCTACCAAAACTTCCTCCTTCCTCCCACCAAGGGAAGCCCCCCTCTCCCCCCTGACCCTGCCTCTTCTCCCTCTCTTGCTTTCCCTCCACCCCTTCCTAAGAGGATCTCCAGGTCTCCCCGTGGCTTCTCCAGGGGAACCCTAGTTTAGCCCCTCGGGATCTATCAGACCAGAAATTCAACCAGGCCCTGGCCTGGCCCCTGAGGCTGGGAGGGGTGGAGGGGAGTACATTCCCGTTCAGAACAGGCTGCCTCCCCCCAGGGCGTTATCTCCCCCTGGGTAATAAAACTGCTGAGGCAGGACGGCCTGGTGGGCAGGGACAGGTGGCAAGGGCACGGGATGCAGGGCCTCTCTGTCCCTGCCGCGGGCACCATCCACCTCTCCCTCCAACCCCCTCCGCCAACTCCTGGGGCTGAGCTGGGCTCCGAGTTCTCACCAAGAGCCCGGCAGACCTCCAATCAGGGAGCTCAAGCACTTAGCACACCCTTCCTCAGGGTGGGGGAGCTCGGTGGGGGCTTATATCCCCAAAGGAGCGGGATTGGGCAGATTCAGGAAGTTCCTATGTGTCTTTAGAGTTGGGGTGGGGAAGCCAAGGCTTGAGGTCATGCTTTCCAGGCTAGGGTCCCCCACAGTCGGCCAGGAAGGGGACCTGTACCTCTCTCCCAGCCACCCACCACTTCCCACCACTTGAAGCCGAGACTTCGGAAGCTGCCTCTCCAAAGGCGGCCCTTGCACAAGTGTGACCTGTTTGTGTGCGCACGTGCCGATGCGTGAGCAAGAGGAATAGTTTTATGGTAGGGGAGACCTTCAGCATGACACTGAGAGGAAGGTAAATAACAGAGGAAACAAACAGGGACACGCCGCATACCCTGGCGTGTGCGCGCAGGTCCACACGGACGCATGCGCAGATCCTGGACTGGCGTGCAGGCAGTCACGCTCAGGGTTTGTGTGGTGCGCCTCCAGGTGCAAAGCCCAGTACCACACAATCACAGATCCACAAACAGAAATGCCTCCAACCACGCTTTCAGGGGAATTTGCGACAGGTCCAGGAAGAGACAAAAAGGGGCATGAAATCATCGCCTGTCTGTGGGGCTTTGATTAGGTGGAGGGAGGGGTTATCAACACCGTGGGGGAGGGCGCCCCCTACTGGACAGAACAGCTGTAACACCCCCCACCCCACCCGCCTCCCCCGAGCCGGGCCATCTAAACGGGCTCCTAGCTCACCCACACCCGCTCCTACCTCCTAGCGAGCCATCCACACACCTCACACGCGTCTGCCACACTCTGGATAAGCCCCAGCCAGGCTGCATAACTCTGGGTTGTCTTCAAAACATGTAAAATCTTTGATCATCATTTGTTTAAACCTGTATAAATAATCCACCCGGTTTTAATAGGATTTTTCTATGAATCGGCAACAAAGCATGAAATGTGATATTTTCACCATGAGTAGTTGGGAAATTAGTCACCTCTGTCCATGGCTCTCTGCTGGCTGGAGACCCCCATTCTGTCTGGTCCCTCCCTCCCCTCCACATCAGACTGTCCTGGGCCCTTCAAATGCTACCCCCTCAGCTCCCACATTTTGGGGGGTAGTGGGGAATTCTATGGCACTGCTCTGAGGAGCCCTTGCTGGTCATCTCTGGCTCTGAGAGCAGAGCCAAGTCTGCCTTGGGGCTCTGTTCCCACACTCCTCATCTGCCACCAGGGCCCCACCGTGGGCTCCAGTGCACATTGGCGTAGGGTTTCAGGATGGGCAGTGGGCTGTAGGAGAGTTATTTGGGACAAAATGCTGGTATGAGACAGAGAGCTGGGGTCATTCACCGTCTCCCCCGATCACCCAAGTGTTTCCACACTTGCCTACTCCCCAGGCTGTTACACACCTGTTTGCTGTTACACACTCACAAAGGCAAGACCTACAGACAACCTCTGGAGGCCAGGCCTGTCTTCTGGGGCTGACAAGTTGCCCACCCGCTCTGGGAACAGAAGATGCTGAGTCTGTCGGAAGAGCCACTGTTGGTAACAGGGAAGGGGGGTGGGGGGTCAGATCTGGGGAAGTGGGGGATGGGAGCATCAGAGCTGAGCTTCAGAGATGGGAGCCAGACAGGAATCAGAGATCAGGCCAGGAACCAGGGAGGGGAGTGAAACAGAAGAGGCAGCGGGATGGTGGAGACTGCCTGAATATGCCAGAGAGCCTTTTAGTCCCACTCCCAAATGACTCCTGACCCCAGCCCCCACCACCAAGTACAGCAACCCCAAGGCAGCCCTCCTCTGCCTCGGTGCCACATTGAGAAAAGCCAGCAGCCAACACCAGGGACCAAGGGCCTACAGAGCAGTCACCCAGGGCCTGACGTGAGTCACCCAGCCAGGCCTTGGGCCTCCCAGGTCTCAGGCCACAGCCTGGTGGGGCTCAGCCACAGACCTGGGCACAGCCATGGGGGAGGGCCCTGTGGGGGTCCCCTGCCCCCGTGCTGCACGACAGTCCACGTGCTCCGAGCTGAGCAGGGCCCCCTTCCTTTCTGCCCCCTGCCCCTGGCCTGAGATGAATAAAACTCAGGGGGGTGGGGGGAGCTATTCATGGAATGAGAGAATGTGTGAGCCGCCCAATGGCCCCCTCTCATTAGGGGACCCCCATCAGGTGGCGCTCATTAACTTCAAGTTGTCTCTTGTTTTAAAACTCGGGTGAGGGGGGCAGGGTGGAGGGGCACATTGTCTGGCTGCTGCCCCAGAGAGATTAGGCGCCCAGGAGGAGGGGGCAGGCAAAGGCCCTTTAATTAGTTACTTTCAAAGGTTCCCTGTCCCCTTTCTCTCAGGTCCCCCTCCTGCCCCCGGCTGGGCCCAGCTTCGAGGGGGGCGGTCTTTTCTGCTTGGCAGAGCTGCCTGGTCACTCAGTTTAAATCCGCAGCCTTTGTTCCGGCCTGGACAATGGGCCCAGCACATCAGCCACGGAGGCCACAGAAGAAGCAGGGCCTTCTTCTGTAAGCCTGGAGCCAGTGGAGAGGGGAGCACCCTGGCTCAGGGTGCAGCTTGGGGTTCCAGACAGGGGCCTGGGCACCAGGGGCCTTTCTGGGCTAAGAAGACAAGGGGACACACACACACGCACACACTCACCCCAGCAAGACCTAGCTCTAGCAGAGGAAAATGTTGGGGCAGACCACATGTCAGGAACTCTTGCACACAGAAGTTTCTAGGGGAGATACCTAGAAGCTAGCTCAAGGACGGGCTTCCCCTACCCTCTAGATAGCTGAACAAACATGGTTTTAGAATCCGGCAGATCTGAGTCAATCCCAATCTTGGCTCTGCTGCTCATTAACAAGTGATTCGCTTCTCAAGCCTCAGTTCCCCTCATCTTTAAAATGGGGGAAATAGTGCCTGTTTCTTGGGTCACGAGGATTAGATTCCTTAACTGGATAAAAGTGTCTAGCACCGTGCCTGGCAAACAGGAAACCCTCAGCACGATGCCTTGTATGGTTCCCACAGCCAGAGCTGAGCCCCCAGCCCCCACCACTGGGCCGCAGGCTCAGCTTACCCTTTCCCTTGGTGGGTGCTTGCTGGGGACACACATGGGTTCACTGCCTTGCGGACAAAGTGCTGGTGTTTGCATGTAGGGAAACACTCAGAAGTCAGTGAGTATGCGGACAGGAATGAAGAGGAAGGAGGGTCCCAGATTGCGGGTGATGGGGTGAGGGAGGCCAGCAAACAGAAGGCGTAAGCAGGAACAGGAGGAAGAAAGGGAGAGTGGGCCAGCCTGGGGAGTGTGTATGTGTGTGTGTGGGGGGGTGATTTGCAGACCCTGGGGCGTGGTCTTGGGGGGATGAGTTGAGAGGCTGAGTTGCAGGAAGAGTCGTTGATTTGCCTGGGTCAGCAGATTAATGGTACTAACGAAGTTTCCAAGAGCGTGGTGAGTTGGGGGGCCGGGGGCGCCCATGTGGAAAGGCACATGACTGGGGATTGATCAGGCTGAAGATGAAACAGAGAAAGCTTCCAGGGCCGGAGAGGTAGGAAACGCCAAAACCAATTACTCCCCAACCCCTCTGGCCTCCGGATCCCTGCCCCAGGGAGGAGGGAAGGGGCTGTGACCTCTCTCTGTGGGTGCCTGCACTCCAGGAGCGCACGCGCACACACAGGCCGCTCACGCGCGTAGGCGCGCACGCCGGGAAAGGCCCATGCGTCGGAGCGAGTAGGCCCGGATGCGATGATGGGTCACATGTTGGTCTGTGCACTCTTCCCCTTGAGTGGGGGTCACTTGACTTCTCCCAGGTGTCCCCTGTCACAGGTGACTCCTCTTAGGTATCCCTCCATCCCACCTAAGTGCCCCATGCGACAAGCGCATGCGTCTCCAGGAGGAGTCGGGCCCACGGTGGCAGCAGAAGTGGAGGGAGTTGCTGTGAATCATCTTCATTCAGTTTGGGCTTTGAGTCGCACCTCCACTAATTGGCTAGTTTGGGCTCACCCCTAGTTTCCAGTCAGAGGCAACCCTGGATTACCATTTAGGTGGCTGATTCCCCTTGTAGATAATTGACAACTTAGCCTCTGGTTAATGGGAGTGTACCCCACTTAGGGAAAACCCACCCTTTCAGAAGGAATCAATTACACGCAGGTTCCTTTTAATAGCCCCTGGTGTTTGTTGAATGAATAAGTGTGACAGATTGGGCAGCCCTCTCCAGCTTCAAGAATTCACAAAGGATATCAAAGAACTAGATCAAAGGGCAAGCAAACATCTCCTACAGGACCTAAAGAAGCCCTTAGTTAAAATTCAACAGTTAAGAGGTGATTAGACATAAGATAAGGGCCCTTCCTACTCCTAACATGAACCCAATAGCGGTCCACCTTGGGGGTCTTGAGGGGAGATGGCAGTGGGGGAGGGGGAGAGAGGAGGCACGAAGAGGCCTGGCTGCTGCCTCTTGCCCCCCGGAGGGACGGCTCCCTTCTGAGCAGTGTGTCGGGTTGTGCAGTGTTTGCACATCCAGATTCAGGACAGAATTTGTGTTTCATGCCATATGCTGAGTGGTGTTATTATAGTTATTAGCAATTATGTTTTATCATAAAATCACTTTTCCTTTAAATATGTGAGTAAAAAAATATCAGCTGTTCTTAGAGTAAGTTCTAGCCAATCTATTCCTCTTGGAAATTACTTTTAGTTTTAGAATGCATGCCAACAGTCAAACAGGCCAGGGGCCCTGGACGTTTGCCCCGGTGCGTGTTGGAAGCCCAGCCATTCCACACGGGGAGCGGCCACCACACCACCGGACCCAGATGGTTGGGGGTGTGCACGCTGTGCTGCAAAGGTGCTGTAGTCAGTGCCCCCCACCCCGGGCCCAGGCCTGCCCCCTC
>NC_048223.1:102253882-102359468 GCF_002007445.2 Ailuropoda melanoleuca
CATGCCCCCCCATCCCCACCTTGTGCCCCTGCTGCAATGTCTACGAAGGAGACCGGCTCCTCTTGGGGCCTGCAAGCTTTTGTTAGCGTTATGTGAGCCGCTAGTAACAAGGGCCCTGAAACCCAACTCGACCAAACTCATAAAAGGGGTCACTGTCTCTTTAATTAAAGTTCCCTGTTTGGAGGTTAAAGACAAACCCGTTTGATGGTGCAGGTGTGTGGAGGGGGTTGGGGGGAGAGGGATGGAGGGGGCTGGCGGGAAACGGAATTCTATCTTTGGAGGGGAGCAGGGAGGGGACTCAACAGGGACAGACTGGCTGACCATGGAAAGTCTGATGTGGGCCCGAAGGGTCCCCAGTGTGGTAAGGGTCACAAGGGGAGAAACCAGCCAGGAACAGGGAGGCCAGGGGCCAGTACAGCCAGCTCTGACGGCCCTGTACACATGCTTTGCTCAGGCGGCCTGCTCCCTGATCCCTGCCACCATCATGCCTAAGGACTGTTCCCCTTGTCCACTCCTTGATTCCCCCTTTTCCACCCCAAGAGTTCTCCCCTAAAAGAGGGCTCAGGGCTTAATCCCATCTCCACATAGAAGCGACTTCATCACAGTTTAACATAAAAAGATCAGCTGGTATTGACCCGTAATTTGGACCCACGCCACGCTATTGGCAGGAAGACAGAATAAGTTAGGGTGGCCATGTTTCAAAAATTCTCTGTGTGCACTCAATCACGGCCCAGGGAAGGCGGGCGGGTGCGTAATAACCCAGCCGCGCTCTCCATTTCCCCTGTAGATCAATGCTAATACCAGGAGGCCCCGGAAGATGGATGGAACCGACAGGAACCTTGAAATCCCTACACGGGGGCTGGTGCCTCAACCGATAAAGGATTTCGTTGCTGCTGGGGCGGGGACACAGAAACCCTAAGGGCCACGGGAGACAGTCTGGTGGGGGGCAAGGCGGTGGGGAAGGGGGAGCAGCCTCTTTTTCACACACACACACACACACACACACACACACATACACACACACTCGAGTCCTCACTGACACCACAGTCACTCACACAGCCTCTGACTGATGCACGCTTCCAAGTCACTGACATGCACGTCAATGGCTGGCACACGCAATCACTCACACTCTCCAGCCTGCAGCACCAACACCTCCCCGAGAGGCCTGGGCTCCAAGCAGTCACTCACACAGGTCCTAGGACACATTATGCACACACAGACACAAACATGCACACAAACTCAAACCTACACACCAGAATCACGGTCTCTGACACAGACGCTCACTTGACACGTTGAGATGCAGACACGCCGCCCACTCACTGGCATCTACACGCTGCTGTGGGGAAGAATAAAGATACATGCGCCCGCACCCATATTTATGTCCCTGCCTTTCCTTTCTTCCTTTCCACCCCATTCCTTCTGCCCCTTGTCTTCTGATTCTGTTCAGAACCTTGCTGGCTGGTGATCCGTCGGGGAGCTTCCCAGGACCCACTGGAAGTAAATCGCTAAGAAGTACACCAGACACACAGCCCTGGAGACACCCAGATGAGACCCCATACACATACTGGCTGGAAGGTAGGAGACCTGGGTCGCAGGGACAGATCAGCCACAGACTCGCTTACATGGCCTTGGGGAAGCCCCTGACTCTTTCTGGGCCTCTATTTCCTTATCTATAAAACAAGAGGTTGGACCAGGAGATTTCTAAGTCCCCTTCCAGGTCTGAACGACTGTCTGTGGCAAATACAAGTCCTTGTGCACGTTGTGTGTGCACACACACGGGCAGCCCCAAGCAAGTGCACGCACCCCGGCTTTTGAGCGCCAGGTGGCCTGAAGCCACACCCACGATGACATGCAGGATCACACCCGCAGGCGCTGCTCTTCCCAGCAAGGGTGCCTGCAGCAGGGACAGCAGCTCCTCATCCTTCCCTAAGCTGGATGTCAGGGAGCTTCAGAACCCACTTTTCTGTGATCGAAGAATTAGGGACAGAGCAGGGAAATGAAGCATTGCTGTGAGTTTAAGGCAGGAGGTGTGGGAGGGCAAGGGTTGGGACCTGCAGAGGGGATAGAGAGAAAAGTACAGTGCTGGCTGCCAAGACTGCCCCCCACCTGCCCACCCCTTTCTGGCAGCTGATTTTTCTTCTGAGCTCAGCCCCAATACATGAGCCCTTTCCATGGCCTCACACTGACATCTTGTGGCCATCACTAGGATTGCAGGCACCGCAAGGGGGGCATTGGGTCCCCTGTGGAGAAATACAGCTCTACCAATCGCCTAGCCAGTACTTGGTGGGACAGTGGTCTGATCCCTGGGTGCCCTGTCCTAGGCTCAGCAACCAGGAAAGGCACAGGAGGCTGACATGTACCTTGAGCAGGGGCTGGTGTAAGGACAGGGGACTGCTTTGGGAAAAAGCTTCTTTTGATGACGAAAGGGACTGGAGAAAAATGAACACTCAGGGGAGCTCCAGTCTGTGGAGGTGACATAGCCCTGTCACCCTGCAGCCCCAGTCTGAGGCAGGGAAACGACCCTGGCCCAGGGGCTGCAGTCCAAGGGAGGAGATGCAACATTTCCCCAGGGATCCCCCACCTGAAGGAAGAGACTCAGCCCTGGACTCATGCAAGCACAGTCTGATGGCGAGCGTCTGGCTCCCCTCGCAGGGAGACTAAGCCTTTAGGGGGTGAGACATGGCTGCCCTACGGGAGCCTCTAATCTTGAGGAGGGGAAAACCCCAGCATCATCAGGGATAGCAAGCCTAGCTGAGGAGGATGCAATGTGGGGGTTCTGAAGCCTCCCCATCCCAGCCTCCCATGTCTGGAAGTCTGAAAGGAACATGATTTCTGTGTCTGCATCAGCAGAGCATTGAGGGTTGAGAAAGAAGAGGGTTGAGGAAGAAGTAGGGGGTACCTTGGCTCCAGAGCCGGCCCCATCCATTCTGAAGAGGCCTGGTGAAGGGGGACAGGGAGAGCCACATTTCCAGATCCTCCCAGAAATAGCCGTGACCAAAGTCCCAAGGCTGTCTCAAGACTTCTCTGGATCAGTTCCTCTAGGTGGAGTCTCCTGTCACTTCTGGAGACAGGCTCTAAGCACCCAGAGATGGCAGATCACACACACACAAGGCAGAAACCATGGGTTCTCAGCCCAGAGTCAGGGAACCCTGGAGGTGCTAGGCTGATGACTTTGTTATAAATTAGAGACTCATTAAGAGAAGGTTGAGAAGGGCTCAGTAACAGCTTTCGGGGCCCATCTTTTCGATTTCTTGTTCAGTTTGTTTATTGCGATTGTTCCTGTCTCATAAGCTTATTGCAAAACCAATAAAAATGATCTATTCAGAGAGGGGAGCTGCTCTTTTGACTAGTAAGCTGCCGCTTAGTCCTGGGCCCCACCCCTCCCCCTCCTGGTGGCTGCAGCCCCAGCCTGGTTGACCAGCTGTCTCCTGCCGCGGGGTCAGCAGAGGGTGCCAGATTCTTGCTCACCAGAAACTGTGTCCACCTGCCATGCAGCCACCCTAGGCCGGCCTCAGGCCTCCAACCTGGCCCCATCACTTCAATGACTGCTATACCCCAGCCCTCCAGCTTACCAGGTCTGAGCAGGGCACATGTCGGGGTTCAGATATGAGGGGATGAGAGGTCAAGATGGGGACCCGGGGACAATCGCTGGAGCCTGGAATTTCAGGTGGGATTTTGGCTCAGTTTCCCCTCTGCCTCAGTGAGACTGCATGCTTAACATGGAGTTCTTTACCCTGAGGTAGCCCTGAGGGCTGGTGAATGGAGCAGAGGAAGCCCCAAAGGTTCCCTAGAATCGGAAGTCCTGCCCTTGACCTTGATGACAGCACAGAGTCCCCTGGCCTCTTGCACATCCAGAACCCTGTCAGAGTTGAGTCCAGGGGCCCAGGAACCCCTCTTCTCAGGGAGCTGGCTCTCATCCCCATCCCTGTTCCATCAATGACATCAGTTCTGGTTAGCGACTATGATGTTTGAGACATCATGGATTTCCTTATGGCACTAGGTTTCAGAGACTTTCAGATGATCATTGTGGGGAGCACAGGGTTGAGGGGAGTCAGAGAGAAGCCAACAGACTCCTTACTGACCGTATAGAATTTGAGTGTCAGAGCCCGGAAGGACTTCAGAGATCATTCTGTCCAACTCCTTCAAGTCTGGGATACAGAATCACGGTCAGAGACGTGAAGTGACTTGTCCAAAGCCCCACAGCCACAGAGTGACAGAGCTGGGACTGGAACTCAAAGTGACAGACCCTGGCACCATTGTCTTGTGTCTTTCTTTGTTTATCTGGCTCATGTCAGGGAGCTCTGCCTCCCTCATGTGTCAGTCCAACTCAGGTAACAGTCTACCCTCCCCACCCCCACCCTCACTCTCTAATAACAGGCAAGTTCTCTCTAAAGCAAAGTCAGTGTCTTTCCTCAATGCCCTGGCTCTGCCTGACGGCCCGAGGGAGGGGAGGAACCTTGCACAGAGGCCTTTGGAATTTCTCCATCATTCCAAAGAGATAGCATCAATTGACTCTTCCTTCATCTGTTTATTTTGGATGGGAGAAGAAGACACAAAGGCAGGTAGGAAAGAGCAAAAGTTTTCAGGACACAGAGCATCTCAAGGACTTGGCACATCTTCAGAGAGGCACATCAACATTCTTCCTTGATCTCCTTGTGTTTAACACTCAATATAACAGTTACTGTATGTCAGGCACCGTTCTAAGTGCTTTAAATATTAATTTATTAATTTAATATGCATCATATATTAATTTAATGAATACTCTTAGTAACCTTATGAGGTGGGTATTAATATTAGCCCCACTTTACAGAAGAGGAAACTAAGTCACAGAGAGGCAAGCAGCTTGCCCAAGCCCTCACAACTAGGCAGCAGTGACATCATCATTCACAGCTAAACAATCTGGCTCTTATCACGGTACAGTACGTACCACGCTGTGTACCTTCTCTTTACAGAAGCCCCAGCCCAAGGGCAGCTGTGGCCCTGGTGACCTGAGGAGGAAGGAAGACTCTGAATGTTCGGAAGGGACAAGATGTCCCTGGGGTCCAGGGCAGTATCCCCTCAAGTCTATCTCTTGCTACCCCCCATCCCGGCCACCTCTTCCATTAGCTTGCTTGAAGGCCTATGTTTTATGGTTGGGGTGGCCAAAGGAAGTGTAGACAGCTGAGACCCTGTGTCCCTCCCACACCAGCCCCATTGTGGGGGGCCTTCTGCTGGGATCTGGAAGCCAGGGCTCCAGGCGTGGTGCCACGTACCCACCGCCCAGTTGCTCCCCGAGCCTCCGCCCTCCCACACAGCCGCCTGCACTGACATCTCTGAGAGGGCCTTTGATTAAAGAGACAAGTGACTTTGCCCATTCTATTGATCAGAATAAATTACTAGGAACTAATTTATGGGCCTCCCCGCAGCCGATGACATGGTGGATTGTGCGCTATTGGTCAGTAAATTGGATTGTCAGGCTAGATTATTGGTTCGTATACAGTTATCTCTCATAGCAATAGCAGGCGGCCCAGGTAAAGGAGCAAAATCCTTTCTCTGCTGCCAGATGCCAGGATGTCATGAGGCCTTCTTGAGGTCTGGAGGGGAGGGGCCGGGAGCGAAGAGGGGGAGAGGCGAAGGGAGGCAAGGCGAGGCCTCTGTGCAGGATGCTTATTAATTAGTGTGGCATCGCAGCAGTGAAAGAACATTAGTGTGGAATCGTCTGCGGAGTGATGGGGAAGTGACATGGTGGGCCTCCTCCTGATTCTCCAGCTATGGCGCTGCTGGGTAGAGGCAGGGAGGGGGTTGATGAGCAGATGGGGGGGAGACAGAGGCTGGGGGGGGATAAGAGGCCAAGAGGAGGGGAAGGGAGAGGAGAGGCCGCATGTGCTGGGAGCTGCAAGCAGAGCAGGTCTCCTGAGTGCCAGTGTCGCTGAGCCCCACGCGGGGGAAATGGAGCTGCCGTTCTGCTCCGTACATCACAGCCAACAATGAAAAGTTCTAGAGCTGGGATTTCTCAGGCAATTTGGCCAGCGATGCATGGGGCAGTAGATCCTCGCGCACTCTTCCGTGCTTCTGCCAAGCCAGCAATAACAAAAACTTATTTTTTGCCAGGGAAACGGATATGAGTCAGGCAACCCATCAGGAGTAAGGGGGGCTCTACCACACCACTGCGATTTGTACCGCTCGGCTGTTTCCCCGAGCTCTAAAGACCTGCCAGGAGGTGACAAAGGCGAGACAATTTCGAGTTCACAGTCCTGTGTCCTCGAAGCATAACAGCACGCCATAGATGGGGACTTTCAGGGGCTATGGGTTGCAAAGTCAGCGGTCTTTTCCCCCAAGCCCACTGAGGAGGGGGGAGAAGGGGTGAGCAAGAGGAGAGGGACAGAGAGCTGAGGCCCTGGAGAAATGTGCAGCCCTTCCCCTCGCTGGGCATTCCCAGGACAGACTCCCCAACAGCTCCTTCCTCATACAGGGCATGGCGGGAAGGGAGCAGAGGGGCAGTGTTGGGGTGCCAAGCTGGCTCCGGGGATGGGATCACAGACATCCCAAGTGAAAGGCTGCGTGCCCCCTGCCACAGGCTGCCAGGGTGTTTGTCACCCACACAGCCCCTGGGGTCATGCCATCGCTGAAGGGGCGGGCCTGGAAAACCCATTTGATCCTGTTTTTGCACTCTGGGTATTGAGGTGTGAGCCCTGAGGAGGTCTGCACTTTCTCTGAGGCTCGATCAGGAACACAGATAACCTGTTCTCTGGGCTGCAGGCCTCCGGGGAAAGGCGCGGATGGTGGACGACACACCAAGCCGTTTGGACTCCAGCTATCACTTATCTGACACTGCCGGTAACCCTGCGAGTAAACACCCGCTGGCAGGGACCCAGGGCCTCCGGCTCGCTTGAGTTGCCACTGAGAACAACAGCAAGGGGGTCTCATCAGTGTCGCAAATACACGCAGATCACCCCCCACCCTCACCCAGTGCCGCTTAGCAGATGGGCGTGCTGATGGAGGGCCTTGGGAACGGCCTAGACCGTGAACTCAAAATATTCTGCACATTCCACAAGATAAAGAGTAGAGGCTTAAAAAGTGAAAAACCCCTTCCTCCAGCCTCTGGCTGCTTTTCATGCCTACCCCTGGTCCCTTTGCTCTCCCTATGTTAAACTGCGGCCTTTGGCCATCTCTGCAAGAGTTTTCCTTCTGGCCAATCTCCCTTTCTGCCCTCCACTGATAAATACGAAATTAAGAGGAGGAAGACCCTCAAAGCAGAGGAAACAGGGTGGGGTCCAGACTCTGAAGCCCCAAAGTAGTGCCCCCCCCACCCCTTGTCGGACACTGCTCTGCCCTGGCTTCCATTCAGCAAGTATGTGGAAGTGAATGCACGGCCCCCAGAGTCCTCGAGCCTCGAAGATGGAAAAGTTTGCAAAGCTTGGAAAAAGAAAAGTGGACCTGCTAGTCGGTCTATAAATTAGAGACTCATTAAGGAGAGGCGGGAAGGGCTTTGGGGGCCTGTGCCTTTCGATTTCTTGTTGAGCTAGTTTATTGGTATTGTTTCTATTTCATACGTTTATTGCAAAACCAATAAAAATTATCTATTAAGAGCAGGAAACTCATCTTTTGACTTGTTGGTTGAGGTTTCTACAGAATAACCTTTAACTGGTCCAGCATGTCTGCAGGACAGGAGCAGGCCTGCAGAGATAACTCCAGAGGTCAACCAGGCGGAGAGTAGGTATGCCCAGTCCTGCGGGGAGGGGACAATCTCCCTCCAGAACCCGCGAAGAGCAGAGGTTATGACTCTAACCAACGGGCAACCATACTCTATTTCGTTCACCCCACATTTAAAATTTTAAAATTTGTTGAAAGCATCTAAATTTGAGACTTTCCACCAAAATATGCCAATATCTGGCTTGTCTTTAAACATGGGAAGATCATACCGGGCCTCATTCTCAGCTGGAAACAACAGACACTGTCCTCTCTTCACAGGCTCACGGCCTTCTGTCCCCTGACCCAGCCGCTCGGCCGACTCACTTATGTTTATATTACCTGCCTGACCCCCAAGATCATGGAAGTCTGCAACCCCTGCCTTAGAGGAAGACTAGGTTGGAAGGGGGGACAGCTAAACGTTTCATTTACAGAACTGCTCTTGAAATAAAATTTTATAAGAATGTTTCCAAATCAGACTGATAAAATTTCTCCACCAAGATCCCCCAAAGGAAGGCCTGGGTCTTGTCCGGGCTGGATGGGAAGGGAGTTAACAAGTGTCACATGCCTACGTGCCTAGCCCTAACCCTTCTAGCTTTCTGGGCATCGTCCCCATTTCACCAATGGGGAAATTCAAGCTGGGAGATGGTCAGTGATGTGCCTCAGGGCAAAGGATAATATACCCCTCAGCCGAAGTACGCTAGCCCTAGAAGAACTCAGTAACAATCTCTCTGGTTTTGAAGAAAGAACAGAAGGTCCCCAGTGTTCTCTCAGGCCTGGAGAGGCTGCCCTAAGGGAAGAAGATTCACGACCGATTAAGGAAAACCCACCCAACTGTGGCTCAAGTTAGAACTTGCCTCCAGAGTTACCAACACCCCTAAATCTAGTGAAAGGGAACCACAGGGTCTTTAATAATCACTCTGTCAGGTCACGGGATGGTGACTAATGGGCCTACAGGAGGAGACGGTGAAAAACACTCTAGGAAATAAATTTGGGTGATTAAATTTCAAGGCAGTTCATGGAACAGCAACCCGAGGCCTAAACTAAGCCATCAAGTTACCAAGAGAATCAAGATTTCAATTTAACCACTGCTGCCCAAGAACCAATCCTGAGTCTGCGAAATAGTGGGTTCAGAGAAGGCACCCCCCCAAAAACTCTGAGTGGCTCTGACATCTTCCCACCTCCAGCCCTTCCTTCCAAAGGGCCAGCTAGTATTAAGTCAAGGAAATCGTTGTCTTTGTCTGGTGATTACATGACTCTGAGTCTTTAAGTAAAAAGTCATTACTCACATCAGGGAGATGAGGGTGGGGAGGGCCTCCAATCAGATGTAGGCTAGAGCCGTGCACAAATGTCTAAGAGACTCTCGGTTTACTAAACTAACAGAAGAGGCCCAAATTCCTCCAGTTCTCTGCTATTTCAATTGAATGCCAAATCCCCTGATTGGATCTCAGGCCCAAACAGTCATGGTCTGGTGTCTGGGGCATAATCCCCCCCTGGCTGAATCCCACCCAGGGTGCTGTTGAGGTTTGCGGGTGAATGCGACCTGGGCTCTAAGGTAAGAGCCCCGGGTCTGATTCCCTGTCATATATTGTCCCTGCCTTTGGTTCTAGTCCCCATGGCATCACTCTCACTTGTTTGTTTCTTTTTGAGAAAAGCCAGGGTGGGGAGAGTTGGAGCTGGAAAGCTCCCCCCCCCCCGCCCCGCACTGTGATCCGAGGAGCCCGGGTTGGGAGGGGGGAGAGCTTAGCAACTGCAGCTGCTCCCGTGGCTCTCCCTTTCGCAATCCCTTCCTCTCTCTCTCTCTCTCTCTCTCTCTCTCTCTCTCTCTCTCTCTCTCTCGGGGCTTCGCCTCCCCCTGCCCTGGCTTCACCAGCTGTTTCCTGCAAATCCAGCTGAGACAGCTGCTGGCCCACCATGCTAAATTTCCAGAGGCCCTGGAACCCCTTGACTCTCTTGGCCCAAATGTGGGCAAATCCCAGGCGTCCAGACAAGGCTGAGATTGTTCAAAAAGCACTTCGCTAGGAAACTGGGGGGAAAGCCAAAAAAGTAAATTACAAAAGCAGAGAAACCGACAGCTTTCTAGAGCGCAGATTCCTTCTCCCAGAATGCCTGAAGTCTAGTCCCAGGAAAGTTTGTTGCAAGACAAGGTGAATAAGAAGGGAGGGAGGGAGGCAGGAAAGGAGGGAAGGAAGGCTCCAGCTTGCTGGTCACCCCCACCGCCCTGCTCCCCACTCCTCCTCAATTCTGTAAGACTTGGATACAAAACAAAGGTGCTCACGCTCTAGCCAGAGATAGAGATTAACACCATCGCCGGGCCTGACGGAGCTCTAAGTTTTTCGACATTCTGCCATCCAGGCCCCTGGCTTGAGCCAGTCCCTGGATCGGGGCTGCCTCCAGTATGTGTTGCCCTTTGGTGGGGGCTCCTTACCAGGCCAGACAAGGAAGGCACTCCTCTGTCGCCTTCCTCTTACACAGGCTCCAGGCTACCCCTTAGAGAGCTCAATGAACGCCTTCTACATTTCCTTAAAGTTAAGAGCTTGGTGTCTGGGCCTCTTGGGTTGCTAGCTGACTGGCAAGATGGCATTGGAGTCACTACACCAGGAGCCTTTCTCCTCTGAGCTCCTAACGCTGGCAATTCTCTCAGGTATACTGTCCTACCCCATTCAGATGCCTACCCAGCCCAGAGGACCTTCCTGCATCCTAATACTACAGGGGAGTTAAAAAGCACAAATATTTACCCACTGTCAATAAGAATGTCGAAGCTCTTCTCTCAGAGCACCTCCAGAAGAGGTTAGGCATATGATGAATGATGCTTCTAGTTTCTGTTTCTAGATCTTGGCTCAGCAGAGCTCCACTTCCACACGTCCCATCGCTTAGACGATATTTCCATCTGGCATATCCATCAGCACCTCAGTATCCATTATCCAACTCACCCTCAACCGATTTTGTCACCCCACCATTGCCAGGTAGCTGGAATCTATTAGTCCCACCATGGGCTTCACGTTCCAACCCTGGTTCTGTCACCTGTTAGCTAGATGACCTCAGTTAAGTCATTTAACCCGAACTGCTTTCTTTCTGTGTAATGAAGATGAGTGTTTGTAGCGCCCTCTCATGGCTGATGTGAGGAATTGATAAAATTACGTCTAAAATATCTAGCCTTTCGCCTGACATATAGGAAGAATGTTAAAATAGATCTAAGTGTAGAAACAGATGTATAATCGGAAACCGGGGATGTACTATATGGTGACTAACATAATATAATAAAAAATCATTTAAAAAAAAAGAAATAGATGTATAGATATGCTCCCTTTCATGCGCAAACTGGTGCCCCATATCAACTCTCCAAGATCCTTCAGTGATGCCATCTTTTCCAGAAAAGTCTGCCTCCTCAGAGAGATGCCTGCAGGAGTCTCCTGGATCCATGTGACAGGCTGCTCATTATAAATTAATAAATTCACATTCTGGTTTTAGGCATCGGTCTTTCAAGCCTGATTAATATGCTTTTGCTACCAGACAAGGATCTGTTTCTGGTTGCAGATAAAATGAGTTTTCTGAGCCCATGAGGCTGAGGGTCAGATGTTGGACCAGAAAAAAGTCTCCAAGTTAATGGCTGTCCCCTGAGAAACCTCCCAGGAGACAACCTGCTCACCATCCCCGGAACAGCTGGTCACCTCCATATCTGACACCTCTGGCTTTGCTGCCTCGTCTCCCGTTTGGAGTCGTTGTGCTCTGGGCACCGGGGTTCATATACGGTAGGTATTTAGGATGCACTTGTTTTGTCAGTGTGTGGGTGGGTGGACGGTTGAGCAGGTCACCGGGAATTTGTGCCTCTTTGGGAGGCAGGGAAGAAGCAGTGGTGGCCTAGCAACAAGGGAATCTGCCTAGCAACAGGGGCGGGAGGCGGGGCCTGCAGGCATCGCGTGGAATGGCTGACGGGAAGGAGACCTTTCTGGATCTTGTCAAGCTGGGGTCTCAGGCCAAAAAGAGAGAAAGCAGACCCACAGAGATCAGGAGAGAAGCGTGGGAGGCAGGGCAGGAACAGAGTCAGCGTATTTGGAAATGTTTTGAACCTAAACTGGAAAAAGCCTCCTGCCTTTCCCAAAATGTGGTGAAGCAAGGAGCCCTCCTCATCCCCAGGCGGAGTGAGTTGATGCCCCAAAGTGGACAAATTTGAAGAGTGTACCGCCTTTTCTGCACCCCAATTTGCAAGAGTATAACAGGATACGCTTTCACACGTGCTGTCAAGTCTGGAATTTGCTCAACTCAGAACGCCACAACCTCCCCTCCCCACCCACCCAACGAACCCCGGCCCCGGGAAAGGATAAAGACCTATATTCACTTAAAATCAATCCAGAGGCAGATTTAGCAACTTTCCAACCCAGTCTGTCTCAGGCAAGGAACCATTAAGAACTCAGCATTGATCTGGCTTGGATCTCTTCCGTCCTTCCCTCCCTTCCACCCATCACAGGACAAGGGCTTGGACATCCCCTCCTGTGAACTTTCAAGACCCTCCCCTGAAGAGAAGAAAAATTGTCATCAGCCTTTGACATGATTAATAATTAAAACTGCTGAGTCTGAGCTGCCCCTAACAGCGAGGTGCTCCAAGACCCCAGCAAACTTTAACAAATAACCAGCCCGCTCAGGGGAGAGAGGAAGCTTTTTTCACTAGACAAACTGACAATTAGCCGCTATTCAAATCCCCCTCTAGTCTTAGCATATTGGTTCTCCTTTGAAAGTGGCTCGGCATGGGGTAGAATTTTTGGCCTTGAGTTTAGAACTACTGTGCATAAAATCAAAGCAAGGAAGCCAGCAGTTGAGAGAATAGAGGCTATTTGGGGATTAGTGATTTCGGAGTTAGATTTCTAATAACTTGGTGAGTGGTGGGTTAGGAATGTCCTCCAGGAGCATCAGGCAGTCAACACCGTGGGACATGTCCTCACATTGAACTGGAAAGCAGTGAGTCACTACCCTAGAGGGTAGAAAGACAAAATGGCATAAAGTAACTGCAACTCAGCAGCACTGCGTGGTAATCTGCCTTTTGTAACCCCTGCGGGCTGCATCCGGTGCTCGCAGTCTTGGGGATACATGTGAAACCCCAACTTGGGCTCAAAGTTTTCTCCCCAAAGAGCCGCAAATACAGGCACCCCCACATTAGGAACCATTTACGGAGAACAAAGGCAAGAGAGTGGGGGAGAGGGGAGAAAGGAGAAGGAGGGGGCAGGCATTCAAACTGCTCATTTTCCCCTAGGAAGCATAAGGCCCAGCCACTACGGTGGGTGAGCAAAGCAAATTGGTAATGGGTGATCCAGATTGCCTCGCAGAGTCTTGCTTGCTTTCCAGGCACTTACTGAACTTTATAACTCTTTTGGGGGTAAGGCACAAAAACCCAGGGTTTCTTATTGACCAGTGGGGGAGAGGGAGTTCGAGCTGGCTGGTCCAAGTCTGCTGCTTTTCCACAAGACTGTACTGTATTCCGTCAAGAGATTGTTTTCTAAATATATATTTTTTTTTAAAGAGGGGAGGGAGCCGGAAAATTTTGATGTGAACAGCAGCTGCAGGCACTTCAAGATTGCAATGGCCTAGCCTAGAAAGCACTGGAAAGCTCAGTTTTTCGGAGATGCAGAAGGCAGAAGACCGAGGTGGGCAGATGGCTGCTCATCCTGGGCACCCGGAAGGGGAGGAGGGCCGTTCCGTGAGGACGAATTCCCTTTTATCCTTTTTTGTTTTAATTGAAATGTAACTTACAAACAGTAAGGTGGATGATTCATAAATGTCTGGCTTGGTGGATGAATATATATATTCATGCTCTCACTAGCCAGATCGAGTGTGAAGCATGACCACCACCCTGGGACTTTCCCTTGTGTCCCCTCATGGCCCCTATGCATCCACCTCCCAAAAGTGGCCACCATTCAACCCTATGTCTAGATAAGTTTGGCCAGTTTTCAAACTTCACGTAGATGGGATCATAAAGCATGTGCTTTCTTGTGTTGATATCTGTGAGATTCATCTACAGTGTTGTGACTATCAATAGTCCATTCTCTTTCATTGCTGTGTGGTAGTTCGTTGCATAAATATGCCATAATCTACTTATCCATTTTACTCTTGGGACAGTTGGGTTACTTCCGGTTTTTGTCTATGATGTATGAAGCTGCTATGAGAATTTTTGTCCATGTCTTTTGGTAAATGTGCACTCATTTCTGTTGGGTATATACACAAGAGTCCAATTGCTGGGCCATTTACCTATTAAAAACAATAACCTGGTGGCATATGTCTGGCTCAGTCATTAGAGAGTGTGACTCTCGATCTCGGGATTGTAACTTGATGCCCCACATTGGGTGTAAAGATTACTTAAAAATAAAATCCTAAAACAAAACAATAACCTGGACTCAAAGAGGGCAGAGATCACGTCTGTCTTTTTCATTGTTATATCCTCAGACCTTGTCACAAAGTATGTACTCAGTAAATATTTTTGGAAAATATATTGATAACGATGTCCATTTTTCTGAAATTAATGTACATATTTGTTGCAATTCTAATTAGATGACAAGAAAGTTTTGATGGGGTGGATTGAGTAAAACAAGTTTAAATTATATAGAAGAATAAATGCTTTACAACGGCAAATCAAATGTAAAAAAGAAAAAATAAAGGACGAGGCTTGCCTGAGCAGATATCAGAATGTACTATAGAGCCACTGTAATTAAATCAATTTGGTATTGGCATAGGAATAGATAAATGTATCATTGGAATAAAATAGAGAAGCCAGAAATAGACCAAGTGTATATATGAGAATTCACTCTATGACATAGTTGGTATTTCAATTCTGTGAAAAAGGACAGATTATTTAATAAATGGTGCCGAGGCAACTTCCTTCTGCAAGAAAATAAAACTGGACTCCTAGTTTATACCACACACAAATTTAAACCCTATGTAAATTAAAGACAAATGGAAAAAATGAGACAATACCAATCTGGGAAATTTAGGAGTTTACATGTTCAATATAGGCGTCGGGGTGGGGGCTTTGTAAAACAAAACTGGGGTCCTGAATTTGTACAAGAAAATACAGACATGTTTTACCTGATAACAATTAAAAAAAAACTTGTATGGCAATAGATAAACAAAGTCAATAGCCAAACAGAAGATTTGGGAGAAAATATTCATAATGTCCAGGACAGACAGATAATTAAGAATAAAAATAAATAAAAGTTTTCATAAATGGACCAGAGGCAAATAACAGAAAAATGGGCAAAAGCTGTTGGAAGGGCATTTGTAAATGGTCAACATGCATTTGTAAATGGTCAACATACATAAGAAAAGAAGCTCAAAATTATTAGTAGTTAAAGAGTTGCGAATTAAAGTACAATGAGATATTGTTTCATACCTTTTGAAAGCAAAAACTAAGATGAGGGTAATTTCCATTGCTGGCAGGGATTCGCGGAAAACAGTTCTACCATTGCTGGCAGAATTATAAATTTCTACGACCCTTTACAATCTGGCAACATCTCTTGAAATTGAAAATATGTATTCGCTTTGACCCATCCATAGAAATGAAAACACCAGAGCGTAAGGAGATGTGTGTGTGTGTGTGTGTGTGTGTGTGTGTGTGTGTGTGCTTTAGCATTGTTAATTTGTACTGGCCATTCTCCCTCCACAACCCTACCCCAGAATAAAAGGCTAGACACAAACTAAAACCCATTAATAAGGCTCAATGATGGGCTAGTTAAAATAGGAAAAAGCTCTGGTTTGTAGCTTTTCCAGATTCCTAATATGTAACTGGTCCCACTGGGCCTCACGTCGAGCTACCAGGCTGGTGTGACTGGACGCCAGGCTGGGAGGAGATGAGAACATTGGCTGGGGGCTCCAACACCTGCACCCGGACTCTTATGCCGCTGTTAAGGAGAAGAAGATGATCTGCAGAAGTTTACGTGGTAAATTTCCGAGAGCTATTGTTGCAGAAGAAAAGCAAAAGGCAGAAAAGTGTGTGGTGACATCATCATATTTTTGTAAAGCATATTCTGACCAAAAAAAAAAAAAAACCCACCTCTGTGTGTGTGTGTGCGTGTGCATGTTTGTGTGCATTCTGTTTGTACATGATTACATAAATATGAGAAGGAGAGAGCCAAGGAAACAAAATAAAAAGGGCACATTTATACATTAAATGTATGTGTATAGGGGCGCCTGGGTGGCGCAGTCGTTGAGCGGCTGCCTTCGGCTCAGGGCGTGATCCCGGCGTTATGGGATCGAGCCCCACATCAGGCTCCTTTGCTATGAGCCTGCTTCTTCCTCTCCCACTCCCCCTGCTTGTGTTCCCTCTCTCGCTGGCTGTCTCTATCTCTGTCAAATAAATAAATAAATAAATCTTTTTAAAAAATGTATGTGTATAAAAGTAAAATTTATTTTAATTAAAAAAAGATAAAGAGCCTCCGATACATGCCCAGTTCTGCAGCAGGCTCACAGGAACATAGGAACATGTGAGACATGGTTTCATTCCAGTATCTAGTTGGAAATATAAAAGCAAATTGTCACAGGACAATTTATTAACTCCTATTAGGCGTGAAATAAGTGCCACAACAGGAGGATAAGTAAAATGAGAGTAGGGGTGAGATATCCCACAGGGGAGGGATTTTTATTCCTTCTTGTTGATGTTCTGTGTTTTTTTATTGTTTTGTTTTTGACTAAGGCCTCCAGGCTCTCCTGGGCCGGGACTTGCTGCTGGGTCCAGGTCTCCTGCCCTGTCACAGTGGGTCCCGGGCCAGCCTCCTTTTTAGTCTCCCTCAGCAGGTGCCCTTGCCAGACCCCCACTCCCCCTTCCCTGCTGCCCCCAAAGACAAACACATTTTATTTTAAAGCTTTGGCTGCTTTACTGCTACTGACTGCTGCTAATCACCATGGAAACAGACCTGGAAAAACATAAACTGGGAAAGCCACACACATTAAGAATCACACAGGTGTCAGGAGGTTTGGTTTCTGGGCCTGGCTCTTGACTCCTTTCTAATCTGGTATCAGGAGGAGCTCACTGGGTGGCCACACTCCCTTTCATGCTCCCATTCTCCCTCCCCTGGGGTGGCCAACCGTTCATCAAGCAAGAGCTACTTTGGGTTGCCAGCAGCTTTACCTTGGGGAAGGGTCCTTCCACCTCAGAGAGTTCTGCTCTCCCAGGCCTCACTTTGACTGGGTTTGGTCTCTGCATAACATACCAATAAATAGGTCAGACAGGTCATCCGCAAGTCTCAGAGCCTAGAATTGGCTAAAGCCCAGTAAATCCCCGTTGGTCCCAACAGCCTTTGTCTTCAGGAAGCTCCAGACTCTGACGAATTCTCCACCCAGCCAGCCAAAGCCCCCAGCACCACTTGATAGCCCCACCTCCCCAGATACTGTAATTGCCTCGCTGCCAACTGGCCACCTTTTGTCCTGCTCCTCTGGTCCAGCACTTTAGCCTTCATCCCGAGACTGTCAGGAAGCCCTTGAGCATCCCCCACCTGGGAGAGCCTGGCTTTGGCTCCTGTCCCCTCATTCAAACACAGCTTGATGAACTTACTGTGTTCAGTATCTTTAATTGATTGCACCCACATTTTTCACTCATCCAGCTTGCCAGAGCATTTACATGAAGTTTTGAATCATGCAAGAAAATGGCCAGAATGCCTGTTTATATAGGAAAAAAAGAGGTAGGGTTTAATTAGAAGGTCTGAGGTAATATCCGAGGGGTCCATCCAAGCTGGAAAAGAGAAAAACAGTTGGGAATCTTAATAGTCAGATGAAAGTCTACAGAGACCAGCTGGACAAGGGGACAGGTAGAGCATGGCCAGAGGTCAGGGTAGCAGCAGCAGGACAGGAAGAAATCCTAGCACATTACAGTGAATCCAGGGTGAGCCTTCAGGCCAGGCTTGTGGGAGAGGCTTTGTCCCCGAGGTTGGCAGCGGTATCCCAGTAGCTGGAAATAGGCGGTAAAATCACATAACCAACAGTCGACGAGTGATACTCCCGGGCAAGACCTGACTGCACACTGCGTAAAACTAATGTGTTTTATTTTGTTTTTCATCTTATTTTCCTGATTACAAAAGTAACTCGTACCCACTGTAAAAATGTCAAAAGTTACAGAAATATGTAAGGTAGAAATTAGACCTCTATCTTTCGGAGAGAAATGCTTTAAAGTTGAGATGTATTTATCAAGATTGCTTTCTCTGCATATATGAACATTTAATATATATCTACATATATGTAAAGTTTTACAAAATTAGTATCATAAAATCACAGCCAGACTTAGAACTTCAGCAGCCCTAAGCTTGGAAATGGTTATGATGTCCCCCATCCCGCTTGTGTTTCACTCGAAAAGAAAAATACTAAACAGTAAAACAAGCATGTGGACGTCAAAGTTTTTGATTTTTCCTTTCATTATGATTTCAGTACTTTAAAAACTATACGTATTCTTTCAAAACTTTTTTTTCCCCTAGCACCCCAAGTGTATGCCTCGTTTGCAATTAGGCCATCTAACACTACGCACAATACCTATTGTCTTGCAGCTTGTTTTGTTTTTCATATGAGCTATATCTTGGTCATCTGTCCATGTCAGTATCTAAACAACATTGTGACTGGCAGGTGTGGGCTCCTTTCCAAAGAAAAACAGAATCCTTCAAATGCTGGTGCCTGTAGCCCAAGGGTAGGATCTTGGAGGGATTTCATGGCTTTAATACATTAGTGTGACAACCACTGACAAGGAAGTGTCCTCCATGTTGAGCTCGAGCTCACAAGCAACTGAACTGCCTTCAAACCTTAACAGAAAGAGATGAGATATAAATAAAGTAATTGACTTGTTCACTTCCTCACAGCTGGTTCAACTTAGGAACAACAAACATCCTCATCATAATTAAGGGGAAAAGTAAAAATCAGGGAAAATTCATTAATACAGGTTTCCTTTATGTTATCACTGTGAGAGAATTTAAAATTAGACTATGTCTTCAACTGGTATTTATTACTTAAATGTGGTACTTCTGTTACTGATTTCTAATTTTATTACATTGTGGACAGAGAACGTTTATATGCTATCAGTTCTTCTGCAGCTTCTGGAATCCCGCTGTGGCTTAGCACGTGGTCATTGTAAATATTTGGCCTGAAATACTGCAATTTTGTCCACCATCCTGGGTGAAGGAAGAAATAAGAAAACTAAAGTCCATATTCTTTGAAATTAGCATTCAGAGACAGGCTTCCAAATATCATAAATCCTGAAATTTGCCTGGCTGAAATCCACAAAAGCGCTACCAAAAAAAAAAAAAAAGTACTTTCTAAAAATTATAAACAGCCTTTAAAATTTTCAAACAGAGTAAAGATTATAAAATTGAAAGTAATAATTCCCTGATATCTCCCCTACCTCGAGTCCCAGAAGGTGGACGCGGGGCACTGTGAACTGTTTTGAGAACTTGCAGGCGCAAGAATCTGTAAATACATCGCATACGCCCACCCTGAAAGGAAAACGCCATGCAGAAGTGGGGTTTTATTACCTGCACACTGTTCCACGCTCTGCTTTTTTCCCTTAGTGTATGTCAAGTATCTCTTCCTATCAGCACGCTTATATCCTCTCCGATCTTTTTAAGAGCTGTATGGCGTCCCCTGGTAAAGCTGGGCCATAATTTATTTAGCCACCCTCCATTGATGGCCACGTGCATCGTTACCAACGTTCTGTTACAGACCGTGCGGCTCTGAGCAGCCTCGTTCACACACGGAACTGCTGCTGCTCGGCTCAAGACCAACGCCCCCTCCCACCGTATACCTCACCAAAGNCCCGCCCCCCAGCCGCAGGCTAGGGAGCAGCATTCAGTTCCCTAGGCTCCCTGTTTGACTAGAACTCCTAATGACCAGCACGCAGGCCTGTTCGTGTTTTAAGTGTTTTCTTCCACCACTCCAAGAAGCAGAGAATAACAATACGAACAAATGCGGGGTGGTACAAAGCTTACAAAGTGTTTTAGTTAACAGTCCCTGGCTCTGGTTTCTGTCCAGGAAATGCCTAATTTCCAAAATTCGCCGCCTCCATTTCTGATCCCCAAATTAGAGAAAGTCATAATGATTCTTTTTTCCATAGAACACCTTCCTCCCCCTGGAAACCGTCTTCTTATTTCAAGAGAGCACTTTGTGGCTCTGAGGACGCTGCCCTGGGTTCCCAAATTGACAGGTTTCTGCTCTGTCACTGTGACCACCCCTGAGCATTTGCTTCAACCGTAATTTTTCATTATTATACAACATCTCGAGGTAGGCTGCAACATTCTATGACTAATAAATAGCCTGAAAATGTCAGAACTCCGTGTCCTAAAGCCAGCTAATTCTGAGTGAGTCACACATAACCTCCTAGTCCCTGTAACATAAGGCCAGCAGAATGCATCACTTTCCAAGCCCTGCTGAGACTGGGTGAAGGGGGCCGCACAGAGAGGGAGTAGATTTCACGAGAGAATTCAATCCCGAAGTGAGCTTTGGGTATGAGTGCCTCACGGGTCAGCACATCTGCAGACACCTGTTGTTTTGCCATTTGTTCAGCTGACTCGTAGACACCCAGAATCCCCCAGGCTGATCCCTTGACTTTCACACCTGTCCATATCTGAATTTTTCATTTGTGATCTAAGCCAGCAGCCCTCTAAGGGCCTCTAGAAAATCAGGCATGGCATTTCTAGGCTATGCTCTACAAAACAAAAACAAAGAATATTTTCCTGCTCCCAACTACCCAGGAAAGGTTTGTTTCTGCTCTCGTCATAAGAACACAAAGTGAGCATTTTGTGCTTGAAAGAGTTCGGAAAGAGAACGTTCCGGTAAAGACCATCTGAGTTCCTACCATGGGAAACTGTGGATTCTGGGGGAATCTTGGAACGGATGGTTTGGGTTCATCACACGTGGAGACCTCAGACTGAAGCCTGCTGCAAGGGTGAAAAGAAGAGGGAAAAGGCGGATTTGGTGAGTAGCTTGGAAAGGACTGGGGTGGAAGTACCATAGAGGGGCTAAGGTTTTTAAAATACAAAGAATGTTCCAGATTCATTTAACGTAATGCATTTTTCTAATGCCTACGGTTATTTCTGGTACAATAGCTAAGTGCCTGGGATGGAGGAGCTGGGGAAAGAAGGGAGGAAGAGCGGGAACCATTGACCAAGACCCACTGACCAAGCCAGGACTAAGTGGATAGTGGGAATTACTTCTGAAATTTTGGTTGGGGTTATCCATGTGTCACCTAGGCTAGCACAGCTCCTACACTAAGTATCTCCTTTTGCCTTAGGAATCTCTTTTTGAGGAATGGGCCTATGTCCAGAAATCAGAGGAAGCCAGCACTGGGCAGGAGACAAACTGAGGGAACTGATCCAGCTGTAGGAGTTAGCCCTGGAAGCTGTAATACCCCAAAGACAGTGGACATGAGTTTCAACATTCTCAGTCCTAATTCTGTAAAGGGCGTTAAGACATACAGTGTGGGTAGACAAGATATTCGTGCAAATACACCAAGTGCCTACCATGAATAAATAATAGTTATTAATAATAGGTTAACAAACATAGATCATCTAGAATTAACCTTTATTGGGCACCTATTATATGCTGTATACTATTATAAGTACTTTATGTATATTAACTGATTCAATACAAGCCAATGGGATAGGCAGTATTATTATCCCTGCTTTACAAATGAGGATTCTGAATCATAGAGAAGTGAAGCAACTTCCCAAATAATAACAGAGCTGAGATTCAAACCCAGGCCATCTGTGGCTTCAGAGCTCATACTCCTAGCCACTCTACTATTCTGCCTCTTGAGACAAACAGACAGAACCCTGGCCAAATGAAGATTTCAACCCATAGAGAAGACATATATACAATAAATCATTCCAATGCAAGGTCCTAAATATTATAGGGGGGACATAGAGTATGTGGGTTGAAAAAGGAGCAAAGAGGTCACTTAAGGGATGTCAGGTAAAATTTTACTAGGAGGACAAGATAGCAGTAGAAATGAGGTACACAAAAGCCCAGAAGCATGAATGAGGCCAGTGTGTTCAAAGAACAGCCAATACCACTGTTCTGAACGGCTGGAAGTAAGACGCACAGGGGAGAACAATGTGATGGCCTCGCACAGGTAGAAAGGGATCAAATCATGGAGTACCTGGTATGGCCTGCTGAAGAATTCAGTTGTAGATTCAGTGCCTTAAAATTTGTTTGCTGGGGATTTGACTGTTGTTGCTGATGATGATTTTGTTTTGTTTTGTGTCCCTGTCAATAACGAATTTGGGAGTGGCATGCTCAGATCTGCTCCGTAGAAAGCTAGCTCAGGCTGCAGTGCGGAGATGAACCGGAGAAAGACAAAGGGACCAGTTTGGAAGCTATATTGCAGAAGACTTTGAAGGGGGTCATTAGGACACATATTGGGGTGCAGCAGGAGGGATAGAAAGGATTTTTGAGTATACGAAATATGTAGTTTTAAATTCTATTAACCAATAAGAAAAACACAAATCGCTTAGAAATGAGTGAAATATGGAAATGGACAATTAACAAAAGAAGAATCCAAATAGCCCCCCCAAAATGTGTGAAGAGATAGTCAACCTAATAATTAAGGGAATGCAAAAGAGAACGATGAGAAGCCATTTTCACCCTCCAGACAGGCAAAAATAAAAGGAGCACGGTATCAAAGATTAGAGCAGGCATGAGGAAAGCAGAACTCTCCTACATTGCTAGTAGGGCCGTAAATTAATTTGGCCATTTATGGAAAGCAATTTGGCAGCATACAATACACTTGATAATGCAAATGCCCTATGACCCAGCAATTTCCCTTCTGATTATATAACCCACAGAAATTCTTGCACATGGGCACAAAGGAACATGTACAGAAATGTTCATGACAGCATTGTTTGTAATGGATAAAATGTGGCATATGAACTGCATACATAAATAAGATGTACAAGTATGTAAATCTTTAAAAAACGTATACAAAATAATCCTATATATTCTTTATGACTAAATATAGGTGGAGGTAAAAAATAAGGAATCTGAGGTACAGAAACTCATGTACTGGAAAACCACAATAGTGGGAGAGGCAAATTAAACTGGGGTGTTGGTTAAAAAGGACTCAGCTACTTCTGTGATGTTTTGTCATAAAAACAAAAAGACCAGAGGGACTCCTGGGTGGCTCCGTTGGTTAAGCTTAAGTGTCTGACTTCAGCTCAGGTCATGATCTCAGGGTCCTAGGATCAAGCCCCCCCTCAGCCCCCCCATTGGCATCCCCGCTCAACAGGGAGTCTGCTTATCCCTCTCCCTCTCTCTCTGCCCCTCCCCCTACTCATGCTGACTCTGTCTCTCTCTCAAAAAAATAAATGAAATCTTAAAAAAAAAAAAAAAGACCAGAAAAGAGGAGAGGAGATTAACTGGGCAAAATGTTAATAGTTTGTGAGTCTAGAGTGGCGAATATGATTTGTAATATTCTTCTTTGTATTTGTCTATCTTTTGCATTTCTGAAAAGAACCAAATATATGTTTGTGTGTGCGTGTGCATGTATTTTTAAGAGAAAAGAAAGGATGCAAGTGATATTTAGGGTGCAAAATCACTAAAACTTGATGACTGATGACAGGTGGGGGCTGAGGGTGGTAGAGAAGAGGAGTTAGAAGGATTCCCAGGCTTCTGGCTTGGGTGACAGGGGAGGGGAGATGATGCCACCATTCACTAAGATAAGAAATACAGGAGGAGAGAACATTACATTGGGAGGTTAGGGAGGGGAGATAATGAGACATGCAGAGTTTGAGAACTCAGCATCAAATGTTTATACTACCGAATTCCTCCTCAGGCAACATAACCGAACAGCCTCCACGTTGCCCACAACTAGCAGATAGGAGTGGGGCTGTCAGTGTCAAGGTCCTACAGAAGGGAGATGAAGGAGAAATGGGCAGAGGCTAACAGAAACAGTGGCAGGTATCTGGCAAGTCTTCACTGAAAGCAGTTAATTTAATAGCGTAACTTTTAATCTGAAACTATTGGTCCTTTTATTTTATTATGTGTAATAAAATTACACATTTCTTTGGAAATGTAATATATATAACAGGTAAAATATAAATTTCACAAGTAGGGGAAAAACTCTGTTATGAGCTTCTTTACCTATGATCAAGGTGGCCACTTAAAGGGACCAATGGCTTCCCACATGGGGAGGTCAAGGCAGGCTGCAGGCAGAGACAGCAGCAGGACCTGGAGCACATGCCTTTATTAGGGGCCATGGTAGAATCCTTTGGGGTTCCCAGGCTAAGGCCCGATTGTTCAATTCCAATTAAAAAGAGCTGGATTTTGGTAAGCTCCACAGGGGTCTTATTAAGGGGCACGCAAGGGAAGGCCCTGGGTGGCAGGGGAGACTGTTGATCACAAGGACTGTTGGGAAGGTCATACAGGAACTTACATTTACCTGCTACTCTGCAGCCTGTTATCTAAGCACGTGCACGGGAAAGCAGGTGTCAGTTCAAGGCCCTTGCAGGCTGCTTAGCTGTACAAAATGGTTGCTGTGGTGGCAATATTACAGAGTAGTTTAGCAGAAGCCTCTACGCTTGTGAACAGTATAGACTGGTATGGAATAGTTTCGAAGATATACTAAGTGAAAAAATTAAGTTGCAGAACGGTGTATGCTACCATGTATACATAGACTATATTATTGCTTGTGTAAATAAAAGGGGGGATTTGCATGTATATGCCAAGACTCTCTGGAAGGATGCTGCACTTTCCAAGTGACTTCCTATCTGCAGCACAGCATTCTACTGTATGGATGGGCCATAATTTGTTTTGTCCCGGACTACTGGGCTGGTTAGTTCCTTTTCAGCCTCCTACTACTGCTGATCTACAACAAATGACTTTATAGGTCCATCTTTGTGAATGGAGAGGTATATTTCTAAGAGACATCAGAAGGGACATGGCTGAATCAAAGGACATGGGCATTTTATATCTTTGATAGATATCGGCCATGGGTTCTTTGAAATGCCCACAGGTATTGATTATAGGTAAAGTGTGGCAATTTCTTTAAGTAAGAATCCCTGAGTGAGAACGCTGCTAACTCCCCGTAACACTCCTCTGGAAACCAAAAGCCCTACTTTGTCCTCTGTCGGTTCCAAGAGACATTTGCTTTAAGAGAGCATTCTCTCCTAGAACTTTAGAAACAAATATTGGAGCATATATTCAGACATCTAGGGCCGCTCAAAGAGGAGTTACAGTGCAATATCACGCCTCACCTCCCCACTGCCGGGTGCTTCTGTCTCTGATCCTGAGAGAAGAGGAGGAAACACGAGGCCTGTGCTTCCACATAGAAACTGCGGCCTAGAGAGGTCGTCTCCATTTAGCGGGGAATGTGTCCCCCAGGTCCCCCAGAGCCTCGCCTCTCTACTCACTGAGGCTGGGTTCCACGTGCCATTTCTCACCATGCTTGTGCAAACACTAGGCCAATGCCACCATCTCCTAAGTTGTAGGAACGTGGCAAAGATTAAAGGGGTCAGCAATCATAAAGTCCTTAGAACAGTGCCTGACCCCTAGTGAGGCCCAGTAGGAGTTCCCCACCAGCAGCATACTGACACGAAATATTTCTCTGATCCCAACTCTTGATAAAAGTCAGGAGAATGGACCTGATTCACATATTTCTTTAGCTAGCCCCTGTAGGCATATGTGTGAGGCTCCTCTTTGTACCTGTTGAAGCTAGAAATCTAGAGTTTTGTGTGAAACCTCTTGGTTTTTAAATGTTGCCCTACATCTTTAGCAAACTCTTTGGGAGCTCAGGCAAACACATCTTCAGGGAGGCTGGCACAGAGGGTTCAGTATTTTGGTGTTGTGGAAGCTTCCAGCTTCAGGATAGTGTTGGCAGGGAATGACTGAAGAGGCAAGTCAGAGCCTGATAAAGTAAGAGTCATGATGTGAGGAATTCTGGGAAGAGCACTGCAAAGGTGTGAGATCAAAGGCATTCTCCTTCCCAAACCCTCTGCAGTTCCAGGTGGTGGGGTAGGTCAGACAGGGGATCTCTGCCTCATTTGCAACATCCTCCCTTCTCCCATTTCTCACCCACAGTCCCTAGATGACTGAGGACAAGGCTGGACCTGAGAGGGCCACCTCAGCCATCCTCCCCATCTTGAAGCTATCTCAGTGCAGGATGGGTGAAGGCAAGCCCCTCTGGAGAGACAGTAAGCCTCCCTCTACAAGGCTCCCCACTCTTGGAGGGAATGGCCTTAAAAGAACATAAGGGGAGCCTGAGTCGTGTCTCCCCACCCTCCTCACCAGCAGGAGTGACCAAAGGAAGCCCACCTTTTCTCCTCCAAGCAGCTTCTGTGTTTAGTGCCACCAATACACAGAAGGGTGAAGTATGAATACAGATTACAGCAACGACTTTCAAACGTTTCCACCACTGCCCACAGTAGGAGCCACAGAACTACCTTTTATATCACTGCCTATAAAAGAAAATACATACAACTGAAGTTTTGCAAAATAACACATAACTATAAACGTTTGTGCAGTACACTGATACTCTCTATCCCATTCTCTCACCATTTTCTTTTCAATATGGTCTGTGACCCCTTACATCAATTTTAAAGCCCTCTAATGGGTTGTTAACCAAGTGTGAAAAACACCTGATTATAGGCCAGAGTCCCTAAAACTAGTACTTCCCAAAGACTCCCTTGTATCTCACATGTATGAATAATATCTGCACCACTAGAAAACAAGGTGACCATAAGAGAAATGCGGAGACATTTTTTCTAGTTCTTATTTAGTTCTTTATTAGTTTTTATGGTTTGCTTCCATTTGGAAAGTTATCACATTCCAAGTGATACTGATTTTTAATTTATGGAAATGATATTAAGTTTTCTTCCAAAATAAATGTGTTTAAGAGGGATTCAAGTGAAAATATGGAGTAAATAATAGTACAGGAAATATTCGGGTATATAAAAACATCACAACTATGTTACTTGTGTTCTAAAGTGTAGGAAATGTTATCTTGCAACATTCCATAATGAAATAACAAGAAACGTACTTTCCCTAACATCAGACCTGCTTTTTCAGAGTGTTACTAATCATTCCCAGGAAATTTAGATTATATGACATTACATTATATTACATTTGGCATTTCCCTAGCAGCCCCTTAAAACCAAGCCAGTGCTTTTTCCAAATGCTTGTTGGGCAGTTTTGAGTTTGGCATCCATTTGCAAAGTGAATTGTGTGGATTTTGGAGAAGCAGGAGCTCGCCTCTCCTTCTTCAGATCATCACGTGGTCTTTCCTTCTCTGTCAAGCATTCAAGTTAATTATTTCCTGTTTCTCTGCGTCTGTTCCTTATCCCCCTTCCCGGGTCCCTCTACATTCCCCTCCACACATACAGGCTTGGCCATGGACAGGCAGCTCTGCAGTAAATCCATCTTTGTCTATCTGCCTGCCCTAGAGAACCCTCCAACAAGACCTTGGAATTGACCAGAGGGTAGCAATCTCAGAGCAAAAGTGTGTCATTACTGTAGAACCAGAAGTTACTTTTACTTAGGTCTCTTCTTTTTAGTATCATTCTTTGTAACTTACTGACCTTTTGTTCTTTTAGTCCCTGCCTGCTAAGGTACTGTGTGAGCCAATCTGCCCACTGTTGTTTTCTTTGTGCCTGCTTGGAATCTCTGGCATCAGTTATACTGTCACTCCTCTCAGGATTCCCACGTTGGGCTTGACACTCCCAGCAAACTTGATCTGTTGTTCATGTAACACTGTTTCTGCTGCTGCCCCATCCCTTCCCATCAAGGCCAGAGTCTGCCCTCCTTCTAATGGTCTTTAACAGTTCAGGGCGCCAGACTGAGCTGAGCTGCACCCCATAGAAGCTTCATGCATAGAAGCCACCCCACTCCTATGGTCTTTGCTTCCTTATCCCCACTGCGTTCCCAGAAATCTTCTCAAACTAACCTCTTATGGTCATCTGGCCTTAATTTCTCCAAATTCTTTATCCAATCCTGGCTGCAGTTTTGTCTTAAGTCTCTAATTCAGTCTTGTCTACTTTATTCATCAGCCTCTCCCCCCAGCCCCACCCCAGTTTTACTCTCTTCTTGGCTCCTCACATGCAAACACCTGAGCTCTTTACCATCTCCCACCTGGTGGACAGATCCTGGCTCTCTATTTCTGGCCCACTTAAACGAACCCTACATTTACCATGTGTGCACATGTGGCATATGTACACATTCAATGTGGGGACAAGGGGCATAAAGACAAAATAGACTGTCCAATGCTATTTGCGGGGTGAGGGGGGGGAGAGCCTGAGAGGTTCCCTGGAATTCCAGTTAGTGTGTTGAGCATATTTCACCTGTGACCAAATCTGTATCATTTTCAAACACAGCTTAAACAAAGAAGAGCCTTGATGCTTATTGAGGATTTAGATAACTACTTCCCTGTTAAGAAGAGATTTTTAAAACTGTGTTTTCATTATGACTCCATCTCCATTTATTGATCAAGGGATTTCTTGCCTCACTTAACTCCATAATCTGTTGCTCAGATTAAGAAAATGTGAAAACTATTGTTTGGTAGCGTGAGCACAGACTTTAAAGTGGCACCTTGGAGGCCAGATGATTCAGATACTATAATCCAAGAGAAGCAACTGATTGATCATGTAGAATGTTGTTTTTTTTATGCATTGCTTTCTTATGGACTGAGCATGCAGTGAAACGAATCAGATTAAATGTTTTGTAGATGTGCCATTATAGAAGCAAGAATTTATTAGTGTAGAAATACCCAACGGAAAGCACTAATATGAGATAGGGAATAATGCATGTAAAAAGCCCCAAATAAACAAACGTGTAAATCATTATTCAACACATTTCAAGCATTTACTATATTCTTTGTTAGGTGAAGAATGATGCTAGGTACAACTACTTCTCACTTATTAGCAGAAAAATGCCTCTTATTTTGGTATTTCCTTTCTTGCATTATCACTACCCAGTATATAGCTGCGTATATATGCTTTTTTGGATGTACGAGAGATCTGTACATTCACTGTTTATCTTTTACCCTATTCTTCGCAACCTTGTGGGCCACTTTTATTGCTCATTAATTCTTCCTCCTAAGGGCTAACCAGGAAGGAAAAGAGGTGAACTTCAAGTCAGTCAGCTTTGCTTAGCTACAGAAGCAGTCAAATCTCAGTACAATAAACTTTAAAGACCTGTCTAAATTCTTTTGTATCATTTAAGATTTTGTTCCACCAAAATGATTGAACAGGCCTAACAATTAAAGCTGGAACATCCTGAAGATTGTTATTTTGGATAATAGTTATTACATATAACATCTGTAATAACTATTAACATATTATATTCAATGTATTATATGTCTGTATATATTATATGTCAGACAGTATCTGACCTGCCTTGGAAGATTTTGTAGTAAATTAAAGTGTAAAAGTGTGTCTAAAGAGCAAAGGAAAGGGAACACTAATTTGCTCACTACTTATTACACGAGACTCCGAACTGTGAAGTTAACACTGCTTATCTCTTTTATAGTTTACAATTTCCCAGAAAAATAGAATAGCATTTTATAGATGTGGAAACTGAGGCTCAGAGATATTCTGACCAGTCTGTTTGTAAGGAAAGCCCTGGCTAACAGCCTCCAACACACAGGCCCCTTACGAAGGATAGATTGCTGGCAGCTTTCACTAATCTATGCTGTCCACACTCAACATGGGTAATCGAAAGCTGACCCTGTATTCCTTTCAAAAATCTCCAAGGAATCTGGCTGCAGAGACTTCATGGATAACTCATTTCAACAGCCGAGAAACAAAATGCTTCCGTGGAAAAAAACAGCCTTTATTTCAGTGGGGTTTGAAAAAGCATCCACCACAACACTTAACAAGAACGCTCACAGAATGGACAAGTCTTCGGACTGGGTTGTACAGATTACCAAGGAAATGGTGACAGCATTAGGGCGCCTTGGCCTAAGATGTTGAAGAGACGATGTAATGAACAGCTGCGGATTTCTGAGGCACAATTGTATGACACAGGAAGCCCATTCGTTGGCCATCCTCACTGAGGGCAGCTGCTGGGCTCAGGTTTGCTTCTGCAAACCTCGTCTCTCGCCCTCGACCAGGCGGCTGTCGCCAGCTGCCGCAGCGCCCGCAGCGGCCCGCGCTTGTCCGCCCCCGCGTGCCTGCCAAGGCCAACGCGGCCCGGATGCGATGGTGCGCTCCCCCCACCCGCGCACGTGACGGGGGGGGCAGTTTTCCTACCCCTTCCCCCTTCTCGAAACCCCGCCTTCTCCTGAGAGGCTGCGGCTTTCTATTGCGCCACTAACTGAAATGACCGCCGTGCCAGCCAGTCAGAGTGCGACCCTTCATGTAAGACCCGCCCCCTGTCGGTCCTCAGGTTCCTTCCCGCTCACACAGGAGTCACTTCCGAAGAGAGAGAACCGCCATGAAGATAGAAGGGGGTGCCGCCCAACTCTGCTCCGACAGCCTCCCCGAGTCCCAGCAGCAAGACGGCAACCACGCACCCAACTTCTCCAGCCACAGCTCATGCCGCCGTCGCCAGCGGCGCCGACATGACAAGGCGCTGCATGCCCGCTAGGCCAGGTTTCCCCTCATCCCCAGCCCCGGGGTCGTCGCCCCCGCGCTGCCATCTGAGACCCGGTAGTACCGCCCCTGCTGCAGCGGGAAAGAGAACAAAGAGTCCTGGGGACAGGTACCGTGCAGAGGGCTGGAGAAGGGGCCGGGTCGCGGGGGCAAGGGTATGAGGGAGGACTGCGGACGCCCGCTCTTTCAGTTCCCGCCATCCTCCGCGAGCTCAGGCCTTGGCGTTCCGGAGCCTGGCAAACCCCTGCCCCGCCTCCGCGCGGGGGCTTTTGGGACTTCAAGTTTCCTTTTCTGTAGTTGGGACGCAGTTTTCGGTCTAGTGACCACAGCCTGGGTGGCTACGGAGAACCCGCCTTAGGTAGACCGTGATTTTTCTCCTTTACGATAGCTGGACCCGGGGCCCTACCTGCGTAGTGCAGATTTAGGTGGTTTTTTTGTACGTTGCAGTTCTACTGATCGTAGTAGCTTAACAGTATAAATCTCTAAATTGTGGGTGAAATTATGTACGATGTGACGAGGGACCCTTCCACGAATTACTTTATAGTCCAGTATGCACGATAATTCATACTTAACATGCAGATTTGGAATGTGATATGTTTTTTCCCCTCAGTTAACTTTCCGCCTCCAAGAGGCTAGGTTTTTTGTGAAGATTTTACGGGAGCTATGTAATGAGATGGGGAGTTTTGACATCCTCTGACAATAAAACATGTTTAAATTCTCTACACACTTGGTACTGTCTTTTATTTTAAGTTTTAAAAAGCTTGTAACTTAAATGTAACAGTAAGTTTATTTTCTAATGTTGTGGTACAGGTCCACAAGCCCTTATCTTAATTGTAAAAGCCAGAATGGTATGAAAATCAGAAGTTTTCAATAATTTTGGCACCACCTCTGACTTGGCAGCCAAACCTGACTAGAACTAATGGAAGGCTGTATATGGGCTTTATCGCATTAAGTGTGAGTATTTGTAAGCTTTACTGGAGAAATATTGGTGTGTTTGCTTCTGGGGTGCAGTGTCACACCCCACTGGGGGGCTTTATGTAATGCATCCAAGTTACGCCCTTTCTAAAATCCAGTAAATTCAAAAGCACAAAAGTTTCAGATAAGGGCTTGTGAGCTGTTATATTTTTTAAAAGCTAGTTCTAATGGACATTTCTGTGCATATGAAATTAGAGAACTGTTCCTACTTGAAAGTTACGTTCATAGTTATTTTACAGATTTCTTGTATGTTTTACGCAAAACCATTTTTCCCTCTGGTGTATTACTCGAAAAGGAGCCTGGGATCTAATATTTTAGGAAAGATATAAGGTTACTTTTAGTAATTAATATAAAGGCTTATTTAGTATTGTTTTGAATTTGCTGCTGCTTAATCCTTTCCCATCTCTTTCCTTAACCAGTACAGAGGGCATCATCCTTTCCTGATTTGCAGAACCTCTGGCATTTCTTCGTTTATTCTCCTGTGGAACTAATTTTTTATATTTTATGAAAACAAATACATAAATTCTTCCTTAATTCGTCACACATATTAATTTCATAACCAGTTAGCTTTTCTACCAACATTTCACATTGTGGACTCTCAGTAAACCATTAAAGAGGGGTGTTGCTCTTCTAACATGAACTGTGAAGCATACGAGGGACTTGGATTGTTCAAGTTTTCTCTGAGCATTCCAACCTCATAGTGAATAAATGTTTAGGGAAACTGGTAGTGTACTGCTTCTTTTTCAGTAAAATGAATACGTTTTAGCAGAATTTTGCCAGGAAGTTAATTTTTTGTTCTGCGTATGATGACAGTCTTCTTTACGCAGCTGACAAATAACTCTAAATACATCAATCCAAATACAAATTCTGGTAATATGGTTCACTTTGTGTTACGGTGCAGAAATCCTTAAAAATTAAAACAATTTGATTTTTGTAACTGTTCACTTTCTTCCTTTTCTCTTGTTTTGTGTTTTCCTTACGCGCAATGTGTTATTTTTGTAAATATCCTAAGAATTTTTAGGTAAAAATTAAGATTTTGAAACACTGGTTGTGAAGACTCGTTTTAATTTCTGCTGTTACTTAGTTTATCATCTTACCGTAGTATACAAAAAAGGTAGTGTAAGCTTGGCACTTGATCCTATCTGCCTTTTGGCCAGCATGCCCTTCAACTCAGCTGCCTCCCCAGCTGGGCCCAAACACTGATATTGCCATTCTGCCATCTAATCTTGTTATGAGTCTGTTCAGGTTTTCCTCCTCATTTTATAATCTCCGTTATTCATTCAGCAAACATCTATTGAGCATTATTTTGTACCAGTCACTGGAGATACCAAGCAGTAGGATCAGATCCCCTCATGTAGCAGTAAGCTTTTCCTAGGAAGCACACTGTCAATTCCCTGGATCCGTACTCCAATCTTACCATTTTAGTACAATAGATTATATAAACCTCAGTCGTGCTTTTATAAATTTGCTCCTATAGGAAATAGTAAATTATATTTTCAGTTTTTTGTAATCAGCTTAGCAAAGCATTATTGCCATTGTCAGAACTTGATTAAACCAGGTAATGAAATCCAATCTATATCCTATAAATCTAGTATTCTTCCCTTAATCTGAATTATTGAGGTTTTAATGTTTGCTTATGTGATACCATATTAGTTATGCTTTTATTTTCAGGAAGCAGTCAATTATAGATTTCTTCAAACCAGCTCCAAAACAAGGTATGTATACTATTAATGCATTTCTTGCAGGATCTTTTGAAGAGGGAGATGGATTCAATTTTTAAATTTCTCTAAGCTCTTACTTGATTAAGCATAATGTTCAAGTTGAAAATATGAAGATGCAGTGTTTTTTACAAAGATAAGTTCTAAACATCATGAAGAAACTTTTTGCTGTTATTCTTCCTTACATTTAAAATATTCCAGTCAATAATGTTCATATTGATACTATTTTGATTCTCTAATACAGTAACATTTTATAAATAGAGCCATGTGAGCTTACAAGATGTAGCAAAAGGGAGCTTTATGAAAGTAAGGTTATTAAATAAACCATGTCTTAATCCCCCCCATAAAATGTGTATCATCATCTAAATACTGACTTGGAAATTTTTGTGATAGCTTAGTATTTTAAATATTATTAATTTAAATAAATATACAAAATGTAATAGTTTGTGTGATTTTTAATAACATGCAATTTGTGTTTTAATTGACTAGACAGACATATGTTGGATTCTCCACAAAAATCAGACATCAAATATGGAGGAAGTGGATTGTCCATCACTGGGACAGAGCAGTTTGAAAGGAAACTACCCTCACCAAAAAAATCTAAACCCAAAAGGGTGCCATCAGAAAAGAGCACTATTTTAGAGGCTTTCATGAAAGGTGTAAAAGAGCACCATAAAGATCGTGGTATGCATGAGTCCCGTCGGCCTTGTGTGTCAATAGCCACCAAATATCCAAAGGCAGTTACAAAAGTCTATGTTCCCCCATATTGCTTGTCAAAGGAGATGAAGACACTGAAGAAAAAACATCGATCTCCAGAGAGAAGGAAGTCACTGTTCATTCATGAAAATAGCAGGGAGAAGAATGAGAGAGATCGAAACAAGACCAGTGCAGATTCCAAAAAGCAGGCCACAGTGACAGAAACTGACATCTTCAAGAACAGCTCTAGAAGTCTTAGCAGCAGGAGCAGCCTATCCAGGCACCACCCAGGAGAAAGTCCATTGGGGGCTAAATTCCAGTTGTCATTAGCTTCTTACTGCAGAGAAAGAGAACTAAAGAAGTTGAGAAGGGAGCAAATGGAGCAGAGAATCAACTCAGAAAATTCTTTCTCAGAAGCAAGCAATCTTTCCATAAAATCCTCTAGTACAGAAAGAAAATGTAAACCAAGGCATGAACAAAGTAAACAGAATGATGTCACACCTGGAAAGAGTAATCTTTCAAACCTGGTATGTGTAATAATTACTGAATTAGCTTGGCTACTGTTTTATTATTTTTAACATGCTAAATGTAAAAATACTTAATATTTTTAACTGTTAACATCGTATTGGTATCTTTTGTTAAGGAAATACTGATACACAGTTTGTTTAAAGCCTAATTTAACGGACAGTTTTTTCCAACTGTCCATAGGACTCAGTAGAGTAGTGTTTCTTGCCCTTAATTTTTTCAGACCATGAACAAAGGCCTTCCTTAATCAAGAAAGTAAGCATTCTTTTTTTAGGCAAGTGTAGTCATTTTTTAATTAGGCTGTGCTGAAGGAAGATACTGAAGGAATGGAAAATCTAAAACAGGAGGAAATATTTTAGAACAGCGGTTCTCAAAACATGGTCCCTAGACTAACTATATCAGCATCACCTGGGAACTTAGAAATGCAAATTCTCAGGCCCTGCCCCAGACTCACTGAACCAGAAATTGGAGGTAAGAGTCCAGCAATCTGAAATTAACAAGGCTTCCAGATGATTCTGATGTACTTTAAAGTTTTGAGAATCACTGGTTTAGATCATGTATAAGTCCTAAATAATTTTGAGATTGTGTCATAGACAACTTAGGTAATAGTTAGAAAGCCATCCAAATACATATTAACTTCATCATATTCTTCCTTGAGAATGGACCAAACCTAGATGAGCATAAAAGCTGACCCTCTCCCCTAGAAAGACAATAACCTCTGTTTCAAAGAACTTCTCTACAAGCAGCAAATAAAGGAAGATCAGGTATCAGGAAAGGGCTATGTTGATAAGATGCTGTGAGATTTTAAAACCAGGTAGACCAAAAAAGTAAACCAAACTATAACATCTTAGGAGGGAATGGAGAGTGTTGCCTTGTATATTGCTAGAAAATGTATTTGTAAACTCTAGGATTTGTTTGCAAGGAGTTTGGTGTCTTTACCAGTGAGATTTGCTAGCAATCCTAAGATTTCAGTGTTTGGTTGTACATGAGTACTCAAACTGAAGTTGTGAAGAGTCCATTATGTCCATTTTTCTTTAGAGATTTTATTTATTTATTAGAGAGCGCACAAGCGGGGAGGAGGACAGGCAGACTCCCCACTCAGCCGGGAGCCTGACACAGGGCTCCATCCCAGGACCCTGAGATCAGGACCTGAGCCAAAGTCAGATGCTTAACTGACTGAGCCACCCAAGCGCCCCTGAGTTATGTCCATTTAATTGGCAAATATTAGGCTTACTATTTATCAGAATAATGATACAGTGCTTTAATATTAATCTTGAGTTAATATAAAGCTCTAAGTTTGTATTATGAAAACTGGCTTTATTTTTATAACATTTTTACATTTTTATGGTACAAATGCCCTTCATTTTTATAAAATTTAAGAGTTTAAAATATTTTATTATAGAAGTTTGAATTTACCTCCAAATATAAGTGCTTGCTTTCTTTGGTTTAGAAATCTGTGTTTAAATGTTACAAAGAAAAGTTCATAATCTTTACTGGCCCCAATTCCTAATTAATTTTTTCTCATTTTGTTAATAGGAAAATGGACATTTCTCAAGGAAAAGATCCTCTTCTGATTCATGGGAACCTGCTTCAGGTAGAATCAATATTAATTTGTTAATTTTTAAATAAAATTGTACCACAGTGGCACTTTTTTAAAACAAATTTGTTTAAATGTGCAATTTCTTTCCTAGAGGGAAATTGAATGTCTCAGATTAGTTGAGAGTTTGGTTAAATTATATTTAAAAAGACTAGTCCTTGAATTAGTATGCATAAACTGTAGTTCGTCTTGACTTTTTTGCCTTTTTCAAAAGTTTCTAGCAACATGTTTCTCATTTTGGTATTCAGTGTTCTACTACTGAATCTTGGCTACAATAAGAAGCATAATCTTATATTATTGGAATTGTGGACTATCTGAGATCTTGGTATTATAGATGCTTTATATAAGATTGAAACTGTTATCATGATCCAAAACAGTGTTTCCTAATATTTCAAGTCCAAAGATAACCTTTTTAATATCAAATTTCAAGGACACCTACGTGATATTGATTTGTACTTTTAGTATCTATTGGTTGAGGAAATACATAATAACAAATAGCTACTGTTAATTCAGTAATTCTTACAGTATCTTTATCTTTTTTTAACTAGAAAATAGAATAGTGTAAAAGTCAAACATTGCAAAAATTTATAACACAGAAAATGAAAGGCTCTTAGAAATAACAACTGCTAATAGTCTGATGTGTCAGATTTTTTTCTGCCATGATTGCAAACTTTGAAAAATGGATTTTACAAATTTCCACACTCAGTAAGAGACAGTGGATGTTACGATAATAGCCAACATTTATTGAACAGTTACTGTGTGCCATGCCCTCTTCTGTGTGCTTTTAATTCATTTGATCTTCATATCCTTATGATTACTTTTAAAGATGGAAAAACAGAGGTACAGAGAGACAGATGTAACTCCCTGTTCTTCAGATTTCATGTAAAACTCTGTTTTTTATGTATTCTAGAGGTGCATTGCATTTTGAGCAGGCGATCTCAAGTGTTAAAATCAATGTTTAGCCAAGGCTGAAACCATAGTTTACCATCATAGAGGGAGCTTCTAGATATAAGAATAAATTTGAAGATTTTTGTGGTCTTTAAAATTTTTATTTAATTTTTACAATGTTGATTTTAGTGATCAAATCCCATTGAATGTTGACATGGAGTACAAGAACAATAATTTCTCAGCCACAAGATTGTTCCTGTACTCACTATTACACATGTGTAGTAATAAGTGATCAATTTGCAGTGAGGTGAATGGAAGAACAAAATATTTTTAGTATAAAATATTTTGCTCTGCCAGCATAAAGGGCTGCTGTTGGTGATGTTGCCACCAAGCTCTTCAGCTTTTTTTTCTCTAGTAATAAATAAGATAAAAATTCTCTTCAGTTCATAGGTTTGCAGATTTCATCAGTGGTGACTGTAATGTAGTTTCATTTATATAGTTCCACATACTGCAGCTTTTGAACAGTGCTTGAAGAAGATGCTTTCTGGGTGCCTGGATGGCTCACTCAGTTAAGTGTCTGCCTTCGGCTCAGGTCATGATCCTGGAGTCCCAGGATCGAGTCCACATTGGGCTCCCTGCTTAGCAGGGAGTCTGCTTCTCCCCCTGACCCTCCCCTCTCTCGTGCTTTCTCTCTCTCTCAAATAAATAAATAAAATCTTAAAAAGAGAAAGACACTTTCTGCATATTTTTGTAAGCAGATTTAAGAGGTTGCCTTCACTTATATTTTTATTTCTTAATATTTTTGCATGTCTGATAATCATTTTTAGTTATGGTATTGTACTTTTTAATAAATACACATTTATGCTGCATTTCAGTGTCAACAGAATATAAAGGACATAGGGGGCTTTTTCACTAGATAACCTGAAGAATGCTTATCTTTATCTGATAGTGAATAGATCTTAATAATCCAAATATATTGTCTTGTTCATATTACTGCTATTATACTTCTCAGTTGTGATCGTGATGTACATAATCACATACAAGTTAGAGGATTTCAGAAATGTTGATAAAGTCATTCAGCTCTTTAGTTTTCCAGAATCCTGTCCTTAGACTACATTCTGAGGTCCAATTAATCCATCCCTTGTTTATTCTATAATTTATTAGTAACCAATCCCCTGTTAATGACAGTTGGATTTTTACTTGTTTTCTATTTACAAATTCAGTCCCTGTCTTATCTATTTTATATATTAGCAGATACTGGAAATGTTCTTAAACAGTCTACAGTTCGTACAAGCGATGCAAAAAGAATCATGCAGTTAACCCACTGCTTCAGAGAGCTTGCAGAAGGGCAGCCTACCTACAGTACCAGTTCAACCGCCTCTAATTCTAGATGTCAAAAGCTCTTAATTAGCTGATTTTTCCTAAACTTTGTCCATAAAGTTTTTTTCTCCTCCTGTTCCGGAATTGAAGACCTGAACAAATCAGAAATTCCTGAACAAATCAGAAATTTCTCCTCATTTCTAGCTGTATATAAATAAACTTCTCTAGGAAATGGAACAGAACTCAAACTGGCAGCTCTGTAGCTGTCTTTTTTTGAAATTCCAAACTTAAAAGAATCAGTGTAAGTCCACCCCAAGTCTTTTTCTTAGTTACTTGATTTTTCATCTTTACTATAAAGTTCCCCTGTCCTTTTTTACAAGACATTTAACCCCAGCAAAGTGAGTGTGGATGAAATGATTTCTTCAGGTAGTAGGAACTATCTGTAGAAAAATGGAGATAGAAGCATTTGTTTATTGATTTTTCATGTTTATAAATGGAATTTTTCAGATTATATGCTGATCAAGCTATCCAAAAAGTTGCTGACCTCTTGAGTTATTTCGTTGTTGTTTTAATCAAATTGTTGAGGATTTGAAGACATCTGCCCTTATGCAGAGAGAAACTTGATTTGGGGAATACTGATTATATAAATAATAATCTTTAATGATTAACTGGTTTTAGTTAATGATACATCACATTTTTAAACAGAGTAAGAAAAAAAAATTTTTTTCAAGATTTTTTATTTTTTTTTATTTTTTTTATTTTTTTTTAAAGATTTTATTTATTTATTTGACAGAGATAGAGACAGCCAGCGAGAGAGGGAACACAAGCAGGGGGAGTGGGAGAGGAACAAGCAGGCTCATAGCAGAAGAGCCTGATGTGGGGCTCGATCCCACAATGCCGGGATCACGCCCTGAGCCGAAGGCAGACGCTTAACCGCTGTGCCACCCAGGCGCCCCCTTTTCAAGATTTTTTAAAATTTATTTTGGGGGTGCCTGGGTGGCACAGCGGTTAAGCATCTGCCTTCGGCTCAGGGCGTGATCCTGGCGTTATGGGATCAAGCCCCACGTCAGGCTCCTCTGCTATGAGCCTGCTTCTTCCTCTCCCGCTCCCCCTGCTTGTGTTCCCTCTCTCGCTGGCTGTCTATCTCTGTTGAATAAATAAAATAAAATCTAAAAAAAAAAAAAAATTTATTTTGACAGAGAGAGAGGCAATGAGAGAGGGAACACCAGCAGGGGGAGTGAGAGAGGGAGAAGCAGGCTTCCCGCTGAGCAGGGCTCCATCCCAGAATGCTGAGATCATGACCTGAGCTGAAGGCAGACACTTAACGACTGAGCCACCCAGGTGCCCCACAATAAGAAAATTTTTAAACCTGGTTAACTCAAATATACGTGCTTTATTAAAGTTCCCCTTGGGGCGCCTGGGTGGCACAGCGGTTAAGCGTCTGCCTTCGGCTCAGGGCGTGATCCCGGTGTTCTGGGATCGAGCCCCACATCAGGCTCCTCCGCTATGAGCCTGCTTCTTCCTCTCCCACTCCCCCTGCTTGTGTTCCCTCTCTCGCTGACTGTCTGTATCTCTGTCGAATAAATAAATAAAATCTTTTTTTAAAAAATTTAAAAAAAATAAAGTTCTCCTGGATGGAAAACCTAGGTAGCTTAAAACAATAGAAATTTATTTTCTCATGGTTCTAGAAGCTAGAAATCCAAAATTAAGGTTATCAACAGAGCCATGCTTTCTCTCAACAATTCTAGGAGAGAATCCTTCTTTGCCTCTTCTAGCTTCTGGTGTTTGCCTACAATTCTTGGCATTCCTTCACTTGGAGATGCATCACTACTGTCATATGGCATCTTTTCCCTGCCTGTGTGTGTGGTTTTATTTAAGATTTTATTTACTGAGAGAGAGAAAGCGGGCACACAAGCGGGAGAAGGGGCTGAGGGAGAGAGAGAAGCAGACTCCCCAGTGAGGAGGGAGCCCAATGCAGGGCTCAGTTCTAGGACCCTGAGATCATGACCTGGGCCGAAGGCAGGTGCTTAACCGAAAGCACCTCTTCCCTGTGTGTTTTCACATCATCTTCCCTCTTCAAGTCTGTCTCCATGTCCAAATTTCCCCTTTTGAAGAAAGCCAAAGAGAAAGGTACTTAGGTTCAATTAAAATGCCAGCCTGCTCTACCCAGAGAAGTACATTTTGTGAGAACCAATGGAAAGGAGGCAGAGTTGCTGTAGTACATTCCCTATGAATTCATGACATGATAGTGTAAAAAAGATAAAAGACCTCAAGACTGCATATTTCCCGTTTTTCTAAGCACACCAGTCATAACTGGATTAGGACCCACCTTAATGACTTTATTTTAAATTGACTACTCCAGTAAAGACCCTATTTCTAATTAAAGTCACATTCTGAGACTCTGGAGTTGTAGCTCCCAAAATGATAAGTTGAAGTTGAACCATAACTCATAACACAGCTCAAGACTAGAAGGATGCACAGGAAGGAATAAACAGTTAAACACTGGGGAGAAAGATTTGGGTGGATTTTTTTTAATTAAGAAATTAAAATTTGTCTGCCTTCAGCTAGTTGTTATTGTATATATATTTTAAGGTGTTATAAATTTAGATGTAGAGTATTACGTTTCTGAAATCAGGTAGTCCTTGGTCTAAGAGAGAATATATGAACTTTGAGGGAATTGCCTTTGCAGTCCTTGCCATGATAACAGATATGCAGCTTTTGTGTTTTGGGGAGCAACACCTTAAATTTTGTTTGGATAGTAAACTTTTAATAGCTTTAGAATGAAAATGAACACTGTCATTAGCTTTAAGTTAGGATACCAGTATTTTATTAGTTAATAAATAAATGGTACTATTAACTCTTTTTCCTTATCCCACATATATTGAATGATCTCAACCTAAACTTTTACAATTTAAACATTTTGTCAGAGTGTTCTAGGCACTCGCTGAATAAACTTTACTAAGATAGGAAAATATGCTTTTCACTAATCTGGCAAAAATTAAATTTTAGCAGGGTCTAAGCAGAATAAGTTCTCTGACAAAAGAAAAAGGAACTCTGTGGACTCAGATCTGAAAAGCACAAGAGAATCTATAATGCCAAAAGTAAAAGAGTCCTTCCTTGAGAAGCGTCCTGACGGACCACATCAGAGAGAGAAATTTATAAAACATATTGCACTGAAGACACCTGGGGATGTATTACGCTTGGAAGATATATCCAAGGAACCCAGTGAAGAAATTGATCGCTCCTCTGGAGGCTTGGCACCTTCAAATTCTGGCCACCATTCTTCCAGGAATAGTGACCAAATCCGTGTGGCAAGTACCAAAGAGACTAAGATGCAGAAACCCCACTTATCTTTACCTCAGGAAAAGTCTGCAGTTAAAAAAGCTAGCAACCTTCAGAAAAATAAAACTGCTAGCTCTGTGGCATCAAAGGAGACAAAACTTCTACCTTTACTCTCCCATGTTCCAAGTGCTGGTTCTTCCCGGGTACCATTAAATGCTAAAAATTGCACTCTTCCAGTTCCTAAAAAAGAAAAAGAGCGTTCCTCATCTAAAGAATGTTCTGGGCATTCTACAGAGTCCTCCAAACACAAGGAACACAAAGCAAAGACTGATAAAGCTGATTCTAATGTATCTTCAGGGAAAAATTCTGGGGGATCTTTGCGTTCAGAATATGGCACTCCTACAAAGTCTCCCCCAGCTGCTTTGGAAGTTGTGCCATGTATCCCAAGCCCTACAGCACCTTCAGATAAAGCCCCTTCAGATAAAGAGAGTTCAGGAAATTCCAATGCAGGTAGCAGTGCACTGAAAAGAAAACTAAGGGGTGATTTTGATAGTGATGAAGAAAGTTTAGGTTACAACCTAGACAGTGATGAGGAAGAGGAAACATTAAAATCACTGGAAGAAATAATGGCTTTGAACTTCAATCAGACTTCTGCAACTACAGGAAAGCCTCCTGCTCTTTCCAAGGGGCTTAGATCTCAGTCATCAGACTATACAGTAAGTAGTTTTGTGACATTTATCTTTATTGAAGAGGGGAAGATGGATTGATTAGTGAAAGAGGGATAAATTGATAGAACTTATTTGAAAACTTTGTATTTTTTATGATTCATAATTGTACTGAAACTGGTATAGTTCTTGTTTGGTTAATGGGTTTCCCATATCTTTAGTTTTATTACTGTAAATCAGTGGTCTCCAAACTTTTTTGATCACACACACTTCTATTAGTAAAAAATTTTTAAGCATGCACTCCAATATATATGTGTACTTATAGATTATATACATGTACCACTATACTACTGTGTACTTTCTAAAGCATATGCAAAAACAATTTAAAAGGAAGAAGAAAAAAGTATTTTCCTATAGAAGTTATATAGAAGTTACTATAGACTAAGTTCTACTGGAGTTTCTATAGAAGTTCCATATAAATAGAAGTTCTATTATTTTCTTCCTGCACCCCAATGGATCACCTTGCACACCCCCTGCTTTGGAGACCACTGCTGTAAATGAAGGTAGAGTGTAGAAATGTTGTTAATTGTGGTGTGCAATTTTATTTATAAAGTGCTTCATTCTATCTTGGGAATAAGCTGCATTAAATTCTAATATGTCTGTAAAATTTGGTGGGGAAGGTGTTAATGTTCCATGGTAACACCTAAAAATTAGTTTGAATCCATTAAAATAGAATTTAAAAATAAAGACAGGGTAGCCATGGAGCCCTTGGGTGTTTGCAGTCAGTTCTTAAGGCTGGCAGGGTTTTATAAGTAGTGCCTTTCCTAATAAATGGTAAAAATCAAATTGCCTGCAGTGCAAAATACTAGATTTAAAGCATGATGGTGAAAATTCTCTAAGAAAGGTATCCTCCTGGCCTAGGTTATTGACAGAAAATATTATTTAGTACTCTGAATAACTTAAAACAACCCAATTCTTCTAAGATATAAAGTATTCCTAAATTTTCTTCTTGTTTTAGGAACATGTTCATAGTGGAACGTATACAAATACTTTGGAACGTCTAGTGAAGGAGATGGAAGACACTCAAAGGTTGGTTAGCATCATGACTACCTTGCTGAATTTAACATACTGCTTGTTTGTGTAGCTGGCTTTTTTTTTTTTTTTTTTTTTTTTAAAGATTTTATTTATTTATTTGACAGAGAGAAAGACAGCCAGCGAGAGAGGGAACACAAGCAGGAGGAGTGGGAGAGGAAGAAGCAGGCTCATAGCAGAGGAGCCTGATGTGGGGCTCGATCCCACAACGCTGGGATCACGCCCTGAGCCGAAGGCAGACGCTTAACCGCTGCGCCACCCAGGCGCCCCTGTGTAGCTGGCTTTTAATTTTCCTTTAAAAATTATGAGAGGGGCGCCTGGGTGGCGCAGTCGTTAAGCATCTGCCTTCGGCTCAGGGCGTGATCCCAGCGTTCTGGGATCGAGCCCCACATCAGGCTTCTCCGCTGGAGCCTGCTTCTTCCTCTCCCACTCCCCCTGCTTGTGTTCCCTCTCTCACTGGCTGTCTCTGTCAAATAAATAAATAAAATCTTTAAAAAATAATAATAATAAATAAATAATAAAAATTATGAGAAATTAGCATACATTTTGTGCTAATACTACTATAACAGTTTTACTGGCAGCTCTGTTAGAAATAAAGTGTTCTTGTTCACAGGCTGGGTCAGAAGATCAGGTTTTTATGGTTTACTGCATTATTGTAGTAACACAAATTCTTTTCTGCTTACCACAACCGGAATCTAACTGGTAGCTGAAATTCTTGATCAAAAGTATGGGCAGAATTTTTTGTGTGTTTTTTTTATTGTGATAAAATATATAGAATTTACCATTCTAATCATTTTTAAATGTGCAGTTCAGTGGCATTAAGTACATTCACATTGTTGTGCAGCCGTCACCACCATCCATCTTCAGAACTTTTTTTCAGCTTCCCTAACTGAAATAATCATACTCATTAAATAACTTCCCATCCTCCCCTTCCCCCAGCCCTTGGCAGCTACTCTTCTACTTTCTGTCTCTATGAAATTAACTATTCTAGGTACCTCATATAAATGAAATCACGCAGTATTTGTCCATTTATACTGACTTATTTCATTTAGCATAGCATCTTTAAGGTTTGTCCATGTTGTAGCATGGGTCAGAATTTCCTTCATTTTTTTTTTTAAGATTTTATTTATTTATTCAACAGAGATAGAGACAGCCAGCGAGAGAGGGAACACAAGCAGGGGGAGTGGGAGAGGAAGAAGCAGGCTCATAGCGGAGGAGCCCGATGTGGGGCTCGATCCCAGAACCCTGGGATCACGCCCTGAGCCGAAGGCAGATGCCCAACCGCTGTGCCGCCCAGGCGCCCCAGAATTTCCTTCATTTTTAAGACTAAATAGTACTCTGTTGTATGTATATACCACATTTTATTTATCCATTCATCCTTTGATGGACACGTGGATTGCTTCTACTTTCGGCTATTGGAAATATTGCTGCTGTGAACAAGGGTGTACAAATATCTCTTCAAGTCCCCACTCAGTTCTTTTGTGTTGGGTATATACCGAGGAGTAGAACTGCTGGATCATACAGTGATTCTATACATAAATTTTCGCAGAACTGCTGTACTGTCTTCCATGGCTACACCATTTTACATTTCCACCAGCAGTGCACAAGGATTCCAGTTTTTCTACATCCTCACCCAACACTTGTTTTTTTCTGGTTTTTTGATAATAGCCATCCTAGCAAGTATGAAGTGTACCTCATTATGGTTTCGATTTTCACTTTCCTAATAACTAATGATTTTGAGCATCTTTTCATGTCCTTTTTGGCCATTTGTATAGTTTCTTTGGAGAAATGTCTATTCAGATCCTTTGCCCTTTTTTTTTTAAGATTTTATTGATTTATTTGAGAGAGAGAGCACAAAAGGGGGAAGGGGCAGAGGGAGAAGGAGAAGCATAGTCCCTGCTGAGCAGGGAGCACACTGCGGGGCTCAGTCCCAGGACTGCAGGATCATCATCTGAGCCGAAGGCAGACGCTTAATCAACTGAACCATCCAGGTGCTCCTTGCCCATTCTTTAATTGAGTTGTTTGGGGTTTTTTGTTTGCATAGATAGAATTTTTTTTAAACATTCTTATGTTCATATAGACCAAATTTTGAAACCAGCATAATCACACATGGTATTTCTACATCAAGTTACTCTTGAGGAAGAAGTTTAGAATTGTTTCTCTCTCATTCTGGCTCTGGCTCTGGCCCTTTCTCTCCCTCTCTCTCTCTCTCTCTCTCTCTCTCTCTCTCTCTCTCTCTCTCTCACACACACACACACACACACACACACACACACAGAGAAATCAAAAAGTTTGAGGATCATAATGGACCTAATAAAATCTGTGTCACTAGTTGTAAACTGCTTTTGCTAATGAGGGGGAAAATATCTTCCTTATTTAAGGAATATGCTCAAAACTAGCCCAGAGAACTTAACTAAAAGCTCAACTGACTTGAAGTTGGTATGTATGTGTCTCAAACTTGATATATGAGTTAGCTAACCATAGGAAATACAATTAGTCAGACATGTTCCCCTTTCTAAATTTAGAGAAATTGTCTCTATTGTAAAATTTTTTAAACATTTTATGAATTCATGTGATTTGTAATGTCAGATCTGAAGTTGTTTATTTAAAATGAACACTGCACGGACCAGAGGCAGACATGCTAGTTTGATCTGATAATTGACTTTTCTGTATTGATAGAGCAAATACGTTTACTGGTCCCTTACTGCTGTATTATACTCATCTACTGTGGGGCCGGAGGTAGGAATAAGGACCTGGGTTAAAATAACTTAAGGACTCCAGAGCTAGACTCTCTTGCTCTGAATCCCAGCTCCTTGCATTGTGAGCTTGAGCAAGTTAGCATTCCTAATGTCTGTTTCCTCATGTAAAATGGGTAATAGTAAACTACCACATGGGATTCTTTTGAGGGTTGAAAGATTTAATACATAAAAAGTTCTCAGTACAGTGCCTGTCCCATAGTAAAGGTTCAGTGTTAGGTATTGTGATGATAATGATGACGACAATGATAATGACTACTGCTGCTAGAAAGCCTAATTGGTTGTTGGTCTACTGGAGTCAAATGAGCATTAAAGATTCAGGGGATAATCAGATTATTCTTTGCCATTTTTCCTTCCCCTTTCTCTAAATGAGTTGGATATCATTCTTGAAGTCCTAGCTATAAAGAAATATCCAAGTCTTCTGACGCGAAGGAACCCTATTCTAATATCATACCAGTAGCTGGGTAAAAGTCTGTTATACATCATGATGTTTGGGAAGACATAATTTGACCTGTAGCGTGCAACAAAGTTTGTCATATAACAAGGTACTTATTAATAAGAGGTTGGGTTTTTTGGGGGGTGTGTTTTGTTTTTTGGTGCTGCTTTTAGACATAAATTAAAGATTATTTTTAGAGTAAACCATTTTTTTTTTTTAAAGATTTTATTTATTTATTCGACAGAGATAGAGACAGCCAGCGAGAGAGGGAACACAAGCAGGGGGAGTGGGAGAGGAAGAAGCAGGCTCATAGCAGAGGAGCCTGATGTGGGGCTCGATCCCGGAACGCCGGGATCACGCCCTGAGCCGAAGGCAGACGCTTAACCGCTGTGCCACCCAGGCGCCCCAGAGTAAACCATTTTCTTACAATTTTCTTTCAATTCTCAGACTAGATGAATTGCAGAAGCAACTGCAGGAAGACATAAGGCAGGGCCGAGGTATTAAATCCCCCATCAGAATTGGAGATCAAGACAGTACAGATGATGAGGATGGCCTCTTAGAAGAGCACAGGTAGAGCATTTTTCGTAATGTATACCCTATTAAGTTTATATTTTTTAATTTTGTTCTTGTGAAATAAATGAACCATTGATGGTTATGTACTTAATGAGTAATCTATGATGGTTTTCTAATCCTTCTGTGATGGTTTTCTAATCCATCTGTGATGGATTTGAAGGACAAATGTTATGGCCAAGTTACATATTTTTTCTCCTAGTTATTGTTTCTTTTCACGTAGACCCATTTATTGGCTTTGAACTAACTACTAGCAAAAACTGGGAGGAACAAAACACATGTTCTCATGCAGTCTTCTTATCTGGGGTTAACATTGGTCCTAAGAAGAGTTTTCTTTGCACCCAACCTTTAAACACAAAGCCATATGAAATATAACTATTTGGTATTCAATAACTGTTTTTATTCCAGGGAATTTCTAAAGAAATTTTCAGTTACAATTGATGCTATTCCTGATCATCACCCAGGTGAAGAAATATTCAATTTCCTCAATTCCGGAAAAATTTTCAATCAGTATACCTTGGATTTAAGAGACTCTGGTTTTATAGGACAGAGTGCTGTAGAAAAGCTTATTCTTAAGTAAGTAGAAAAATAGAAAAACATTTTACTTTTTCTTATATAAAAATTACCCTGAAAGATTTCTAACTGATGTAATCTTCTAAAAGGTTAATTTCTATTATGACGTATCCAGTTTCCTAATCCTTCTTGTTACTATTGTTTTTGTGTTTATTATTTAACTATAGGAAGCAGTGTAAGATAGTTGCTTGGCGTATTACATGCCTTTATTAGTTAGGATTAAGATCAGAATATAATAACAGCGACTGTCAAAATAATAGGGGCTTAAAACAAGAAGTATAGTTCTTTCTTCTGTGAAAGAAGTTCAGAGGTAGGAAGTCCAGGGCTGGTGTTTCCCATATAATCTTTTTCTCCACCATCCTAAGTACGTGGTTGCTTCAGGTGCTACTGGTTTTCCAGCCCTTTAATTTCAAATTCCCAGAAATCCCACACATTTCTACTTATGGTTAGTTGGGTAGAACTTGGTCAACATGACCACATCTAGTCACAAGGAAGGCTGAGAAATGGTTTTTATTTCAGGCAGAGCTAGTGTACCCAGCTAAATAAAAGTTAGCGTTCAGTTGCCAAGAGGAAAGGCAAGAATAGATGTTGGGATGGGCAACTAGCAGTCTATACTACAGTGCCCAGATTGATCTAATTTCTCTCAGTACGTGATATCTCAGATCCAGAGAGATCACATTAATTCTGGTGCTGAGTTTTATGGAAGTACAAACCCAAGATGGCAAAAGTAGACAGTGCCCTGAGACTTAATAGGAGCCTTTTCAACACTGCCAGCTAATGTAAGTTTATCCATCAGATAAATCTGGAGACAGACCAACAGACTGGATCAGCTTTAGGCCATCACTTGAATTTCCTTTATGAGTAACCCATCCATAGTAGAGTCGAGTCCACCTCCGGCGGTATGCTTGCTCATATTTCCCTGATTATGTCAGATGTGGTGGTAGAAGTTTCTTATCATCGATTTCATTTTATTTTTTCAGATCAGGAAAAACAGATCAGATTTTTTTGACAACACAAGGCTTTCTTACCTCTGCTTATCACTATGTCCAGTGTCCTGTACCTGTGTTAAAGTGGCTGTTTCGGGTAAGAGAAATGTTCGGGGAGTATAGTTGTCTTCTGCATTTCCAGTCAAAAACAAACTTAAAACATCATATTTGCATATTACTAGAGAAAAAAAATAGCACATCAAACCCATGATTTCAGCAGATGAAAATGAGGCAAAAGAGTCCACGTGAAGAGATTATGAAGGAAATGCTAATGCAGATCGTGTGCGGGATAGTAATGTTAATTGTGTCTAAGACATTTCATCCCACTGGTAAATCACTACCATGGTTAGTTGTAGAAGCTTTCTTCTCATTCTTACGTTACCTATTTTTGGGGAGGGGATGGGGGCTTTGTGGAGTTTTTAAAGTATTTTTTTCTCCCATTTTTATGGAGATTCTTGAATATATATTTTTAGGATTTGACTGGTACACTAATATTTTCCCGTGTGTGTGTTGTGTGTGTGTACACAACCAGATGTTTCTTTTCCCCAATAATGTTTAATTCTTAAATCCACTTAATTATCTAAATTTTTGTATTATCTGCACAGTAACTTTATAAATATCAGTGGTATCGAAAAATAGGACTATTGTATGAAGTGAGAAGTGGGAAAAGCAGAATGAGTGTCTTTTTTTTTAAAGACAAATTTTTTTTTTTTAAGATTTTATTTATTTATTTGACAGAGAGAGAGACAGCCAGTGAGAGAGGGAACACAGGCAGGGGGAGTGGGAGAGGAAGAAGCAGGCTTCCAGCGGACGAGCCTGATGTGGGGCTCAATCCCAGAACGCCGGGATCACGCCCTGAGCCGAAGGCAGACGCTTAACGACTAAGCCACCCAGGCGCCCTAGAATGAGTGTCTTTAAGTGGGCTTTAAGATAGCATTTCAAACAATCTCATATTTGGCAAGAACTAGATATTCTAATATAGCCTTTTATTCATTTTTTTCATATTGCTGGCATTTTTTGAGTGCCAGCTGTGCCAGGTATTGGAGAGAACAGCAATGAAAAAATCCACATTTCTGATCTCATGAAAGTCACATTCTAGTACTGTAGAGGAGATAGACAGTAAATGGGTATGTGTGTGAGAGCATATTTGGAGATATATTATGTCAGATGGTAAGTGCTAGGAAGAAATAGCAGGTCAGGGTAGATACAGAGAAGCATCAGGGTTGGGGAAAAAAGCTTACGTTTTTGGAAAGAAAAAAAATATGTATGTATGTATATACATATAGATATATATGATAATGATGATGGTTTACTGGTAAGGTGAGGTCTGAGTAAAGATCTGAGAAGAAAGTAACGGAGTGAGCCTTGCCACTATGTGGTAAAAGAGCATTCCAGGCAGAGAAAATAGCAGGCAGTGCAGACTGTGGGGCAGGAGCGTTTATTTCCAGTGGTTAGGAGCTCACTACTTTGACCCCAGTAAATTTTTTTTAAAGCAGTCCTAATCAAATCAAAACTTGCCTCCCTGTGGTTTTTATATAGTAGTACTAATTATCTTTTCTAGAGCCTCCCAGAATATGCTTCATCTAACAGTACTTCACTTATTTTAAAACAGCTGTCATGAGCCTCGTCTCCCCCAACACTAAACTTTCTCCAGTCACTAAATATTTAGTCCCTTTACTTATCATCTTTCTGAATGACCTTTAGCTTTTATTTTTTTATTTTTATTTTTTTTAAAGATTTTATTTATTTATTCGACAGAGAGGGAGACAGCCAGCGAGAGAGGGAACACAAGCAGGGGGAGTGGGAGAGGAAGAAGCAGGCTCATAGCGGAGGAGCCTGATGTGGGGCTCGATCCCATAATGCCGGGATCACGCCCTGAGCTGAAGGCAGACACTTAACCTCTGTGCCACCCAGGCGCCCCGACCTTTAGCTTTTAAAGTGTTTCCCCATAAATGGACATATGCTCCAGATCAGGTTTTTCTAAACAGCAGTTTTCAGTGAGACTCTTTCCCTTCTACCCACTGACATATTTCTATTACTACAATTCAAAACTTCATCTGTTGTCCTGCCAGGGCTTTGTTATTCTCTATGCAATATATCTTTTCTTAAACTTGTAAATAAGACTTTGCATTTATCTGTGTTAATTTTTATCTTGGATGGGGGTCCTCATTATAGCCTTTAAAACCCTGATTTTAACATTTAAGCATACCTTTGTATAAGCAGTTTTTATACTCTACATATTTATTGTTTGAAAAACTAAACTAATAATCATTCATTAATCACTTTTTCTGTGTAAAACACTTTGTCTCATCTCTCCTTTTCAATTCCAAGTCATTTTTCATGATGGAGAGATATACCAACTTACAACTATTTTTCTTTTTTAGAAAGTATGTCAGAATTTATTTTAATGCTGTGGTTCTAATGTGGTTTTTTTTTTAACCCTTCTTACCTAAAGAATATAAAAACACCAATTCAGAAGGAAATATACACCCCAGTGTTTTTTGCAACATAATTTACAATAACCAAATTATGGAAGCAACCCAAGTGTCCGTTGATAGATGAGTGGATAAAAGAGATGTACACACAACATCCGCACATATACATGGAATATTATTCAGCCATAAAAAAGGAATGAAATCTATGGTTGTAACATTTTTATAAATTTAATTGTTAAAATGCAGTTCAAACGTTTGCATTTTCCTGATTTTATGAGTATAAAACTAGAAAGACACTTTACTACTTCTTAAAAACTTTTTCAAAGGCAATTCACGTTTGATTGTGAAAAGTTCAAGTAAAGTGGAAAGATTTTTTTTTAAAAAGGCTTAATGGCATCCCAGTTTCCAGGGGCTATTAAATTTTAGTGTTTTCTAGATTGTTCTCTGCATGTACATAGGTTGCTGTATGACAGTATAAACAATATGTGCTGTTTTATGACTTGTTTATTTCAGATAACAAATTATTGAGTATTTTCACATCAGTATAGATATGTTATCCTTTTTTAATGGCTTTATAATATTCTTTTGTAGCGTTATACTATGATTTATTTAACCCAGTCTCAATTGGTAGACATCAGATTGTTATATACACCTCTTTACACATTTATTTAATTATCTCCAAGCACTGGGTTGCCCACCTTAGAATTCACTACTGCCGGAAAAAGATTGTTCCGGTTTCTAACGTGCATTTGAATGTTGTGACCCCCTAGTGGCAAAACATAACACAAACATTATAACAGACTTTTTTTGGACACCGGTTGATTTTGAAAATGGCACAAACATACAAATGATGCTAATACAAGCATACAATGACACAAATAGGCCTGATTGAAACCAGAGTTTGGGTTATTCTTCCTTATATTTTAGATTTAAATTTACTATAATCATAATCTATAGCTCCATAGCAAAAGGGAAAGAGAAATGTTTTCCCCTGCAAAACCACTTTAAAATTACTTTCAATACGTCATATGATTTTTTTTTCCCAAAGATTTATTTATTAGAGAGAAAGAACGTGCATGCAAGTGCAAACGGGGAGACGGAGAATCTCCAGCAAACTCCCTGCAGAGCAGGGAGCCTGACACAGGGCTTGATCTCACAGCCTTGAGATCATGACCTGAGCCAAAATCAAGAGTCGGATGCTTAACTGACTGAGCTACCACCCAGGTGCCCCTGTCATATGATTCTTTAAAATGTTTTATATTTTTTATTTTATTTTTTTTAATGTTTTTTTAAACCTGGTTGATTTTGTTCCCAAAAAATGGTTTTGTAAAATTATATTAATTATATGCCTCTGCATATGAATTTCTGTATGTAAAAAGGCTAACTAGATCAAAATATAAGGATAATAACTTTGCGTAAATACTACCAAATTACTTTTTAAATTTTACCAAATTATACTGGACATGCTACCTCTTTCCTAGTACTCTTATGAATGCTGGTGTTATCAATGTTCTTGATCATTAACAATCTCAAAGTCAAGCTTCTCTCTTTTTTTTAAGATTTTATTTATTTGAGAGAGAGCACTAGAGAAAGAGAGGGACAGCAAGCATGAGTGGGGGCGCCCAGAGTCAGGCTTCTCTTCACAAGCTAAAGACAGCTTGTCACTTCTCTTTGCATTTCTTTCATTACTAGTGATAATGAACATCTTTTAAAAAGTGGATTGATAGGGACGCCTGGGTGGCTCAGTCGGTTGGGTGTCTGCCTTTGGTTCGGGTCATGATCCCAGGGTCCTGGGATCGAGTTCTGCATCAGGCTCCCTGCTCAGCTGGGAGCCTGCTTCTCTCTCTGCCTGCTTGTGCTTGCTCTCTCTCTCCCTGACAAATAAATAAATAAAATCTTTTTAAAAATAATAAATAATAAATAAAAAGTATATTGATATATTATTTTGCACATTTGTATCTTTTCAAATATTTTTATTCGTTTGTGGTTTGATTTTTGCCTATGATCAACTAGCAGCCTTTTCCGTTAGGGTTTTTGAATTTCATCACACAAATGGACTAGAAAGGCATTTTTTGATAGTTTTCAAATGTTGTATTTATCTAATATAAACAAAAGTTATAAAAACAGTCAGAATGGAAAGGGCCCTGATTTTAGAATCAGACCTGAATTTTAAGTTCCAACTCCTCATGTATTACATTGGGTAGACTATTTTAATCTCTCTGAGCCTGTCTGCTCATGTGTAACACATGATCACGTCATAAGGTTGTTGTAAGTATTAAAATGAAATGCATATAAAATACATATTAAAGAAAATACACATAAAACACCTTTATATATGCCTGGCAAGTAGTAAATGCTTATTTTCTTTCTTCTTTTTTAATACTCTACTTTGGCAGATGATGTCGGTTCATACAGACTGTATTGTGTCCGTGCAGATTTTAAGTACATTGATGGAAATAACGATTAGAAATGGTGAGTTTATAAATTTACTCTGATTAGCAGTGTGAATTATTGGTTGCTATGTGTACAGTCTCTTTCATATTGCTAAACATTTAAGATATTCATACATATAGAATAAAAAATTATTTTTTGTGATCTAGAATCTTTAATAATGGCCTGAAACTCCAATAAAAAATTAGTGTCTGCATTTTTGTAGTTGCGTTGAGAAAAAAGATATAAGATCTTACAAGTGACAGCCCTAACCTGATACTTACCAACTCATGGGTTACTGTCCTGGGTAAATGGAAATAGTTGCAAGTTTGTTATTTATTTAGCCAGTTAACTTTAACTGGCTTATTGACGAGCAAGTATTGTACTGATTGTGCACTGAGGAGATTGAAAATATCTACCACAAAAAGGTAACAATTGTTTTCTCACCTTTGAGATCCCTTATAAAATGAAACAAGCATCGTGATTTACATCTCTCACTTGTTTTGAGGATTGGGACTATATGGGCACTGAAGATGGTAAAATCTTCCTGTGTTAGGAGAACTTGGTATTTTCACATTGTTATGTTCAGTCTTTTCAAAGTATGTTACTTCCTGAGTTACACCCTTTTATTCATCATCACTCTCAGATACTTTCATAAATGTCATTTCCTTCACATTTACTTGAAAACCTGTAATTCGCATATGATCATTCTAAGTAACTATATTGTTAACATATCATTACCAGATGTCATTTCTATAAAATCATCGTAGTAATCCATGTTTCACATGCAGACTGTCACCTTGCAACTGTGTGTTTGTGAACCTGGGATTTGAGGTAAATTTTCTTCTGTTAACTAGATACCTTCAGTGATTCACCAGTTTGGCCCTGGATCCCATCGTTATCTGATATAGCAGCCGTGTTTTTCAATATGGGAATTGATTTCAGATTTTTGTTTCCTCTGGAGAATCTTCAGCCAGACTTTAATGAAGACAATCTAGTGTAAGTTTTATTTTCATTATTAACTCCCAAAAACATTCTTTTAAATAATTTGTATTGTGATAACAGTTAATATTCTTTTCAGTACCAATTCTTGGTTTTGTTAAACCTCTCAAAGTTGAAATGCGTTCTTAACATCTGTCTTAATCTGAAAGTCATCATCGAGCTTAACAAGGAGGAAATAGAAACATTTAAAATTTTTAAAATAAAACTGACATTATTTGACATTATTATTTGACATTATTTGATATTATTCATTATTTGACATCATTCTGTTATTTGACATTATTTGCTTATTTGACATTATTTGTTGGCGATACTGGCCAAAGCAATTAGATAATTATTTGACATTATTTCTTGGCATTAATTTGACATTATTCTGTTGGCAATACTGGCCAAAGGAATTAGATAAGAGAAAAAAATAAGAGATATAAAAACTGGAAATGAGTTGGTGAAAATTTCATTATTTGCAGAAGTGTGTTAATATATACAAAGAAGCCTAAGAGTCAGCTGAAAAGCTGTAACAAAAAAAAACAAGAGAAATTGGTATGGGGCACCTGGCTGTGAGTTCAAGCCCCACATTAGGCATAGAGCCTACTTAAAAAAGAAAGGGGGGCATCTGGGTGGCTAACTCTTGGTTTCAGCTCAGGCAATGATCTCAGGGTGCTGAGATCAAGCTCCACATCAGGCTCTGTACTCAGCGGGGAGTCTGCTTAAGATTCTCTCTGTCTCTCTCTCTCTGTCCCTCCTCCCATTCACCTGTTCGCTCTCTCTCTCTCTCTAAAATAAATAAAATAATTCTTTAAAAAAGAGAGAAGTTGGTATGGATGCCAGAGTACAAAGTTTAAAAAGAGAAATTAGTAACCTTCAGGTATATGAACTGTAGCTAATTTAAAAGATAAACTGGGCGGGGGAGGGGTGCCTGGCTGGCTCAGTTGGTAGAGCAGGTGATTCTTGATCTCAGGGTCATGAATTCGAACCCTACCTTATGGGTAGAGATTACATTAAAAAATTTAAAAAATAAAATCTTAAAAAAAAAAGATAAACTGGAAGAAAAGACTTCATTTACAACAGCAAGAAAAATGTATGAAATACCTGGGAATAAACCTAAATAGAAGGGAGAGAAAGTGTGTGTGTGTGTCTGTGTGTGTGTGTAAACATTACTAAGAGACAAAATAGAAGACCTAAATAAATGGAAGAGCATACCATACTTTCAGATAGGAAGATTCAACATTATAATATAAATACATTAGAGCTCCTAAAGTTAAACCATAAACTTAATGATATTTGAGTAAGAAATGCCAGTGGGATATTTTGTGGGGAAGGGGAGAGTTGATACTATACAAGTGATTCTAAAGTCATATGGAAAAAAATAATACCCAGAAAAGCTTTGAGAAAGAAGAGTTAGGAGGCAGGACTGGCCTTAGCAGATAATAGTATGGGACAAGCACAAAGTGCAAAGCTTTGTCAGTGGAGCAAAGTAAGTTAAAAATAGAACCAAATACATATAGATACTTAGTAAATGCTAAAGATGCTATTTCATAAATGAAAGAGTAAGCTATTAAGTAGCTGGTACTATCCATTATCTGGAAAACTGGGTAGCCATCTGAAAAAAATTTTGCATCCATACCTCAAACTGATAGATCAAAGATTTAAATGTATACAATGAAACCATAAAAGTAATAGAAGAAACCAGCAGGTTTTTATAATCCTAGAAAAGGGGGAAATGGTTTTGTGTATGAACTAAGACTCAAAAGCCATAAATAGGAAAATTAATTTATTTGACCACATTAAAAACAATTTGCCATGACAGCAGTCACTATACACAAAGTGAAAAGAAAAGCCTCAAAAGGGAGTGGGAAGGAGCTATAGTGTTTATATGAATTTTTCATATTCATGCATATATGTATGAATGAAACAACTCTGGTTACAGACAAAGGTTTAGTTTCAAATTAATAAAAATATCAATAACCTATTAGAAAAAAGGAATAAACTGATCACAGAAATAAAAATGGTTCTTAAATATGAGAATATATTCATCTTCACTTCTGAGAAAAAGGTAAATTCTTGTTACTGCTATATCCAAAGCCAAACTCTCACCTCTCTAGTTCTCTTTCCACTCCGTACAGGATCCCTTGTTGCTCAGATGTAATCTGTATTTAAAAATGTGTTGGATAGCAAATTTTCAGATAAAGACTATATTCTATCACTTTAGGGAAAATAATGCTTTCCCAGCCCATCCAAAAAACCCAACCATTTCCCCCAAACATTACTAAAGTACTCAAACCACCTATATTTAAAAAGTTAAAAATATCAGTTATTTTATTATTTAACATTTAATGAATTCAGTAACATGGTAATGTATGTTGTGTGCAACAGATTTGAATTTTTCTTCACTGATGTAAGCAGATACAGTAGTGGAAATAGTGAAATAAAGATATATAATGAATGCATTAAGACATAATACATGCAAATGCTATTTAGCAAAGTAGTTTTTTTTATTGGTTACTTACCGGTTAAAGAGTTAGCCTCAGTTAGGTTTGGTGACTACAGCAGGGAGGTCGTGGCTGTAGTCACTGTTGCTGTGAAGTGGTAGGCATCGATGAGCACCGGAAAGCACGAAGGAGCTGGTGAAGGAATGAGTGAACCATGATGAAATGCCTGTTTAAACACCGTGAGTACAAGACTGAATCCTATTGAGATATGACCACAACTCACTCTTCTAAGACTTGTATACAACTTAACCATTTTTGTTGGTGTGTATGAAATGTTTGAAGGTTCTTAAATAATTAGTTAGCGTGAATAATATGCTAAAGTATAGTAGAACGGTTCTTTTCTTGACCATTAATCTGTTAGGTGTACAGACTTAAAATCTGAGTCACAGCTAACCTCTTTCTCTTTTGCATTCCATCAATTCTCACATCCCTGTGTTCTGCTTCCTCTGTTCATGTCACAGCTGTTCTTTCCTTTTTTGTTACCATTGTTAGTCTAATTCAGATCCTCTTTTCATGCCTACCTGGCAAAAAAAAAAAATCTCCTTCCTCAGGGGCTTTCTACCTCCAAGATATTTATTCTTTTCACTGTTGGAGGATTCCTTTTATGAAACATAGCCTGGAACTTCTTTCTCCTCTGTTCTCAAACTTTTTGCACCTCGTATTTAAGACTCTACAATTTGACCTATTTTCTGTTTTGCTGTCCCTTTTGCTAACCAAAATGATCTGCTTGCTGTTCCTCCATATTAGTCATCACTGCATTGGTTCTTCCTCATACTGATCCCTCACCTCCATCCTCAGTGTCTGCTCACCAAAATATTACCTGTCTCTCTCATTGAAGCACAGTTTCTAAGAGCAAGACAGGGCGCTTGGGTGGCTCAGTCAGTTAAGCATCTGCCTTCAGCTCAGGTCATGATCCTGGGGTCCTGGGATTGAGCCCCACATGGGGCTCCCTGCTCAGCGGGGAGCCTGCTTTTCCCTCTGCCCGCCCCCCCCACTTTGTGCTCTCTCTTGCTCTTGCTCTCTCTCTCAAATAAATAAAATCTTTAAAAAATAAGAGCAAGACAGTCTTATCTGTATGGAACAGATTAATAAATCATGTTACATTAATAATCATCACAACTACTAATAGTTACATATTGCTTTACTATGTGCCAGGCACAGTTCTAAGGGCTTCACATATAGCACTTCATTTAATGGTCACTACAACTATTAGATAGTATTCTCATTCCCATTTTACAGGTGAGTCAGGCACAGAAAGGTTAAGTAGTTTGCCTGAGGTTTACAGCTAGGAAGGCCACACAGGACTACCAAGCAGAGACTTTAAAAGCTAAGAAAGCTTTTCATATATAATTATGGCAGTATAAGACATATTAAGTGAAAAAAAGAGAGGTGCACAACAGTGTATATAGTGTGCTGCCATTTATATTAAAGGGGGGACGAATAAATAAATACATATTTATTTGTATATACATAAAATGCTTGTGGAAGGAAGGACTAAAACTAGTAGTGATTGTGGGGAGGGGAAATGGGTGGCAAAAGGCCTAGCCTGAGGACAGTTCTTCACAGCATACTGTGCCTTGATACCTTGTGAAGTTTTTTTAACCATATAAAGGTATTATTTATTCAAAAAATTCAGAAAATATCTTTTGAAGGCCAAATTCATGTGTCTCCTCCTTCATGGACCTGGACTGATTACCTCAACCAAAACTGCGGTGCTTAGAATTGTTTCTTTATATTGCTGTCTATTCATGAGACCTTTATTATGAGTTCTTTTGTAGTCAGAGCCACCGTCTACATACTTCTCTGACACCAAGAACAATGAGGATAGTGCCTTATAAAAAGTAGCTGTTCAAGGGAAAACTAATGCGTAGAGGTAGAAATCAGATTAGTGTTTACCAGGAGTGGGATTAGCGAAGTGACTTGGATTTGGCATGAAGGGACTTTTGTGGGTAATGGAAATGTTCTACTACTTCTTTATTCTGTTGGTGGTTACACTACTATATATATTTATCAAAACTTTAAATGGGTATATTCCTTTTATTGTATGTAAACTATGTTTCAACAAAACTTTCTTGTTGTTCGGTGTTTCTTAAAATATTTTGTGCTTAATTTCACATTGCTTTATTCACTTTTCAATAGTTCTGAAACACAGATGACATTGGGGGGGGAAGGAAGTGAAGATTCATCTTGTAAGCCAATTTTTTCAACTCTTCCTGAAACCAACATTTTAAATGTGGTTAAGGTAGGGAAAAACTCTTTTTTATGTCTTTAGCACAGAACTGGAACCATTTAGTTTTGTGGTTAGTGGTTTTAAAACAAAATCACTAGTGCTTTACCAGGTGATTTCCAATCTTTGAAATTTCTTATTCTTTGTATTAAATGTCGTTTTTTCTGTTTTTATTTTTTGTTTTAATATTAGGAGTAAAAGGGAACTTTAGACTTATAGAATTAATATAGTTCTAGGATACCTTTACTAAGAAGCTTTTAGAAACCAATATTTTTTAGAACCAATAATTTTTTTAGAATTAGGATGTATGAAGGGAAAAAAGTTACTACTTGTAACTTAGTGATTAAGAATTAATAGCAGTGTTAAAACTTTTTAGTGGCTGAATCAAGTCAGTGGTACTGAACCATTAAAAAAATCTCAGAATGAAAATTGGAGAAGAAAATACTTATCCTGTCACAATTCTATTCAACTAATAACATGAATATTTCTTGCCTTCTTTTTTCTAGACATCTGATGTTTTGCTTTCTATAAGTTCTCTTTTGCATTTTTTATCAGGAAGTTTTTATAATTTAAACTCCCCAAGTAAAATATATCTCCTTAAGTTGTTTTGTCTTTGTACTTCTATCACAGTTTCTAGGCTTGTGTACATCTATACATCCAGAAGGTTACCAGGATCGTGAAATAATGTTGCTGATTTTAATGTTGTTTAAAATGAGTTTGGAGAAACAGCTGAAACAAATTCCTCTAGTGGACTTTCAAAGCCTCCTGATAAATCTGATGAAAAACATTAGAGATTGGAACACAAAGGTAACCATACTTAAAGCTTTTGTATTGGTTTTAGTGTTGGTTTTTTGTATACCATCACAATTTGACTTTCATAGTGCATATGGAATTAATAGTTTCTAAGCTCACTTAAGATCTCTGGGAGATGAAAAATAAACTGAGGAAGGGACTGTCTTTGTTGGAACTGTATTAAATTTATGATAACTGATCTTCTCTGAAACTGCAGCTATTCATTCAAAACAAAATGTGTTTATTGGGGATTTACTGGGGGCCAAGCATTAATGTGTTAGAGATACAGCCCTGGAAAACATAAATCCATTGCCTTTATGGAAGTTCTTTGCTAGTTAGAGGGTTAAATAATAAAGTAAATGTGTATTATAATATGTCAAGTTGTAATAAGGGCTGCAAATTAAAATAAAGCAGGACATGGGTATAGAGAATAGCAAAGCAGGAATCTTCTGGTATTTCAGATAAGGCAGTCAGGGAAGGCCCTTCTGAAGTGACCTTTGAGGAGAGACCTACATGAAATGATGAAGCAAAGTCACACATACAACAAAAATTTGAGTTGAACCTCTATAGCCATATTAAGGGTAAACATATAATTTTTGTTAGGTTTTTAAGAATTATATTTTTTAACCTTTTTTGATGGAAAATTTCAAACGTGCAAAAGTAGAGAGAGAAGTATGATGAACCCATTAAGTATTTATCACCCAACTTCAACAACTAACAAGACATAATCAACCTTGTCTCATCTGTTACCCTCATCCCATACTTTCTTCCCCTACTCAGAGAGTATTTTGAAGCAATTTGTTAGACTTTAAATACTGAAATAGTTGAGGATCCCTAAAATGCAAGAAATCCCAGGTCAGGAACATGTATGATCTTCTGCAGCTCTCATTATATACCTTTAGAAACTGGTATTTGTATTTAGCTCTGTTTAGGGGCACTTGGGTGGCTTAGGCAGTTAAGCGTCCAACTCTTGATTTCAGTTCAGGTCATGATCTCAGGGTCCTGGGGTGCAGCCTCCAGTCGGGCTCCACACTCAGCAGGGAGTCTGCTTGAGGATTCTCTCTCCTTCTACCCCTCCCCCCCCGCTCGCACGCGCTCTCTCTCTCTCTCAAATAAATAAATCTTAAATTAGATCTATTTAGATTTAGATTTGTATTCTTCTAGGGAGGACTTTTTAGATATAGGTATAGGTACGACATAGAACAAAACGTGAAAGCCAAATGAAATTCTGATAAATATATCTGTTCAGTGTGTTCTAGAGTTTAAGATAAAACTGAATCTGTGTACTATGTATTGTGTTTTAGCAGGTTCTAGACTCCATGCTGTTTCTAAAAATGAATGCTCTTTTTGTCATCATTTTCCCATAGGGCAAGAAGGGATGTGGATGATTTGGTTCCACGACCTATTTGAAAAATCTTGCTCATTCTTTGTTTTCAGGTGCCTGAACTCTGTCTGGCCATAAATGAACTGTCTAATCATCCACACAACCTTCTGTGGTTGGTACAGCTGGTCCCTAACTGGACATCACGTGGACGGTATTGAAAATTGAGAATTAAACATTAGGAAAAATTTATATTTACATAAATGAAAATACTTTTGGGTCCTTTATTTCCTTTCATCATTCCTTGAATGTTAGATCAGTTTTTTATTTCATAGTCAGCTGTGGGAAAAAGCATTGATAACCTGATTCTAATACTTAAATAATTTTGTGATATTCTTGACTTTTGATTTTAGTTTATCTTATAACTTAATACAGATGGCACATATCATGAAAATGAATGGATTAGCATTTTCTTTTTTTCTTTTTTTTTTACTTTAGTAAATATAAATGTGAGCAATAAGATAGGTTTTCTGTCAATAAATCAGCAGGGCCAAAGATAAAGGCTCTTAATGATTTGCCTGAGTTTCAGGCAATTCTAACTTTATGTACAAATATTTCACATAAAAATGTTACTGTTCCATTAAAGTTTACATGTTCTTATACTGTCTTCTCTTGAAACACTAGCTACTTTTCCAGTTAGAACAACTTTGGGCTCATTTATTTGCTTCTCAAACAGTATTGATTAAAATGCATTCTGACTACTTTTAAATTCTAATTCCAGGCAACTAAGACAGTGCCTCAGCCTAGTGATTATTTCAAAGCTTTTGGATGAGAAACATGAAGATATCCCTAATGCCAATAATCTGCAGGTATAAATGATATTTTTGTTTTCTTTTCATAAATGAGAAAGATAGTGAGGTATAAGGAAAATTGATGGTTCTTAAGTCAAAAGTTCTGGGGTTAGATCTCAGCTCTCAAACATAATACTATTCATATAATCCTTAGAATGATACTTAACTAATGAGATCCATTACATGGACATGATGTCATACTCATTAACATATAGGTTGGTTGTGGGCAGTTAGATGGATTAATGTACAAATACTGGGAAAATCAAAATGTGCTATATAAGTATGACAATTTATATGATTATTTAACAAGGTTAGCAATTTTATCACAAGATTAGAACTTGCAGAACTATTGTACGTTAATTGCATCTTGTACCTGTTTTAATATTAAATAGTAGAGCTTAAACATGGTTGTCCGCTAGTAATTGTTCAGTAGTAAATACATCATGTATAGATGAATGGGTTTAAATACATCCAATGGAAGCTCCACTGAAAGGTCCTGAAAGCTTTTTACAAACGTTAATAACGCTAAGGGAGCTACAGAGGCTACGCATAGTTAGAATTTTAAAACTCAACATCTGACCTGGTCTAGATGTGTTCTAGTGTGAACTGCAATTCAATACAAGATGCTCTGTTCTCTACCAAGTCCTGGGGATAAAAAAAATGAATTAGAGACTCTGCTCTTGAAAACATAATCTAGGTTGATTGTAGTACAATGTAGTAAGAACAAGGATAGAGGTATGCACAGGGTGCTGTGGGACAGAGAGATTGAAAGGGACAGCTGATTTCTTCATTAGTAGAGCTCAGGTAGATTTGATTCCAGGTATATGAGGACTGTCAGTCCTTTCAGTGATACTTAACTTGCATCAAAAGAGAATTATTTTTAGAATTCAGTGACTTCTACTCATAGGGAGATTCAGCTTTGCTGACTTTCAAATAATTTCACAGAGAAAGGATTCTGTTTGGCCTCTATTGTAATGCCATTTGGTCTCCTCCTCGAGCTTTTATCCTCCATTACAAGTACTGAACCTTTTAATTTAAAATCCCTTTTAAGCAAATGAGGACTTTTAAGTGAAGGAGAATTGGATCACTGGACTATAAAGAAAGCTAGGGGGGCAAAATTAGAGAAGGCAAAATGAACAGAGAACCACTGGAAAAAAGTAGACTAAGAAGAGCAACTGTATTGCTTAGTATTGTCTGGTTTCTCTTCTTTCTGTTGATAGATATCAGTCCTACATCGCTATCTTGTGCAAATGAAGCCTTCAGATTTGTTGAAGAAAATGGTCTTGAAGAAAAGGGCTGAACAGCCAAATGGCACTATTGATGACAGTCTTCATTTGGAACTCGAAAAGCAGGTATCCGGGGCTAGATCATCTCAAAAGAGTACATACAAGTATAACTGATGCCAGTTTCCTAATGACAGGCTGATAGCATAGGCATTTCTGGATTTAGAGACTTAGATACATTCTAGCAAACACAATTATAAAGTGAATGATATTTTTTTACTTATTGCTGTCATGAAATTCATAAGTAATCTTGAATGTTGAGAACTGAGGTAAAAGGCTGGTTGTTGGTAATTTAATCCTGGGAGTCAGAAGTCAGGAAGCCTGCCTCAGGTCATGATCCCAGCGTTCTGGGATTGAGCCCCGAATCGGGCTCCCTGCTCAGCGGGAAGCCTGCTTCTCCCTCTCCCACTCCCCCTGCTTGTGTTCCCTCTCTCACTGCCTCTCTCTCTGCCAAAATAAATAAATAAAATCTTTAAATAAAAAAGAAGTAGTAGTAGTCAGGAAGCCTAGGTTAAATGCTTGGCTTTTCCCTACTTACCAGTTCAGTTAACTTTAGCAAATTCTTTAATCTTTCCTGGACAACTCTCCTGATGTGTAAACTGGGATGATCTCTATCCTAGCTAATTCATGGGTGTTTGTTTTATTTATTTCTCTAACAGGCATATTACCTGACCTACATTCTTCTTCATTTAGTTGGTGAAGTTAGTTGTTCTCATTCTTTCTCTTCTGGACAACGGGTAGGTAGTTTTTAGTGTTTTTTGTTTTTAATAAGTGTCACTATTGATGGAATAAATGAATGTTCCTTATATAGAAGAAAACTTTGTAAAAGTTTGGAAAACTTTTAAAAGTTAACATTGTGTTTGCTATAGAAATCCCAGTGTACACTGGAAAGAAGGAAGTAATAGCAACCATATCATTGGCAAGAATTGCCTGCACATGTTCTGTTTATTGGAGTGTAATTTAACCATCATAACTTGACAATAATGTAATACAGTAATAAGATACCAAGGTCACCAAATGGGCCAGCTCTTAGCTGGTTTCTTCCCATCTCTTCTCCCACTACACTTTTTTTTTCCTTTAGAAATATATTTGCCTTCAAAATTAAATTGATGGTAAGTCAGGCTACTTTACATATGCGTTTCTTAATTATCTCCCATGCTAAGATTTTCATTTTGAGTTATTCTGTCCTTCCCATACTACCATAATCCATACTTCTGGGGAAAGTTCTTATTTAAGTCATCATGTTTCATACTGTAGGTATTCCAGCCTATTTTACTTAGTATTATCTCCTTAGTCATTGTGAAAAGGACCTAACACTGGTTCATGTGGGGTTTTCTTAGGCTTTGATGTTTGTTTTGCTTTTTGGGTTTTTTTTTTTAGGTAGACACACAATGTTACATTAGTTCCAGGTGTACAACGTAGTGATTCAACAGGTTTATGTATTATACTGTGCTCACCACAAGTGTAGCTACTGTCTCTCACCATACGGTGCTATTACAGCACCACTGACTTTATTCCCTACGCTGTACCCTTTATCCCCATGACTTACTCATTCCTAGCCTGGAAATCTGTATCTCCCACTCCCCTTCAGCCATTTTGCCCATCCCTTCACCCTCCCCACCCTCTGGCAACCATCAGTTTGTTCTCTGTATTTATAGATTTGTTTCTGCTTTTTGTTTTTCATTTGTTTTTTAGGTTTCACATATAAGTGAAATCACGTAGTATTTGTCTTCTTCTGTCTGACTTACTTCACTTAGCCTAGTACTCTGTAGGTTCATCCATTTGTCTCACATGGCAAGATCTCATTCTTTTTATGGCTAGATGGTATTTGTGTGTGTGTGCGTGTATGCATGTATATATACCACATTTTCTTAATCCTTTCATCTGTCACTGAACACTTGGGTTGCTTCCATTCTTGGCTTGTAAATAATGCTGCAGTAAACATAGGGGTGCATATATTTTCTCAAATTAATGTTTTTGTTTTCTTTGGGTAAATGCCCAATGGTGGGATGACTGAGTCATTTGGTACTTCTATTTAATTTTTTAAGGAATCTCCATACTGCTTTCCACAGTGGCCATACCAATTCACATTCCCATGAGGGTTCCTTTTTCTCCACATCCTTGTCAACACTTGTTTTTTCTTGTCTTTTGCCTCTAGCCATTCTGATAGGTGTAAGGTGGTATCTCATTGTGGTTTTGATTTGTATTCCCTTGATGATTAATGATATTGAGCATCTTTTCATGTATCTATTTGCCATCTGTAGGTCTTCTTTGGAAAAATGTCTATTTAAGTCTTCTGCCTATTTTTTAATTGGATTTTTTTGGGGGCTTTGAATTTTCTATATATTTTGGATATTAACCAAATCAGATATTAACCTTAATCAGATATATTATTTGCAAATATCTTCTCCCATTCAGTAGGTTGCCTTTTCATTTTGTTTATGCTTTCCTTCTCTGTGCAGTGGCTCATATATTATAAACACTGTTGTACATAGCACTACATTTGCTCTCTCTCTCTTTTTTTTTTAAGTTTATTTATTTAAGTAATCTCTGTACCCAACATGGGGCTCGAGATCAAGAGTCACATGCTCTCCTGACCGAGCCAGCTACCTGCCTGCCCCTAAAATGGTTTGCTCTCCTGCTTGGAATCTAATGTAGTCATCTATCTGTATTGTTCTTATATAGGTCTTCATGTTTTTTAAATTATTTTTTCTGATTAAAAGCAATGATTATTATTTAAAAATTCAATCATTATAAAACTAAGTTAGAAAGTAAAAGACTCCTATTATCCGATGCCCCCCTATAAATTTCTCCATAATTTGTGCATATACTGACTTAATTACTTCAACAAAAATGGAGTCATACTATTCATATTATTTGCAACTTATCTTTTTTTGCCTTAAGATATTAGCACTTCTAATAACTATAGTATTTTAAAATCTTTATTGATGAACATTGTATTATGTTCCTTGTGATAACACACAGTACTAACATGAACATGCCTATTTGTATAGTTCTACCAACCTGTACAAGCATTTCTGTAGGATAAATTACTAGAATTAGAATTGCTAAATCAAAGCTTGTAAATTTTTCAAACTTTAGTTATTGTAAAATAACAGTTATCACATTTCCCTTCCAAAAAGTGTCCATTTACATTCTCACCTTAGTATATTCAACCTTACTGTATGTATGACAGTGACTGTTTTGGACTATACATTTCTAAAACTTAAGACACTTAATTTTTCAAGAAACTACTTTTAAACCTTGTTTTGCTCATAGAGAAAAAGTAAGTTAGTTGTTATTTGAATATTCCATTAGAGAATATGTTAAAAAAGAAGGACTCTTTAAATTTCTGAGCATTACATCACAGTCAGAACTCTAGCATTAATTTTCATTAATGTAGCTTAATGTGCAGCAAAACAACTTTCATTTTTATATATATTTTTATGTTAACTAACAATAAATCTTAACAGTCTTATTATTGTGGCAGTTACTGTTTTCACAGATACGACTGCTGTTATGTTATGGTTAACATCAGAAATCGATAACTGGAGAATGATAGATTTTTAAATGATTGTCCTAACAGCATCATCTCCTCTTTGTTAATTTGCAATGCTTCTAAGTTGTTTTTATCCTTCATGTTTGTTTTACACAGAAACACTTTGTGCACCTCTGTGGGGCTTTGGAAAAGCATGTTAAGTGTGATATTAGGGAAGATGCAAGACTGTTTTATAGAACTAAGGTAAGTGTGTGTTTTTCATGAGAATTGTTAGGTTTTGTTTTTGTTGTTGTCTAGCTTTGATTGCATTAATATTTGAGGAAGAGAATCATATAAGCCTCTCTTTAAAAAGGTGGGAGGGGGCACTGGGTGGCTCAGTCAGTTAAGTGTCTGCCTTCGGCTTAGGTCATGATCCTGGAGTCCCGGGATTGAGCCCCACATTGGGCGGTGGGGGGAGCCTCCCTGCTTAGTGGGGAGTCTGCTTCTCCCTTTGCCTTTCACCCTGTTCATGCTCTCTCACCCCTCTCATGCTGTCTGGCTGTCACTTTCTCAAATAAATAAAATCTTTATTAAAAAAAAGAACATATAAGATGAAAAATATGACTTTCTCCTTTAATAACAGAAATCAGTTTCTACTAATACTTCTAGCTAAATTAGAAGTGAAAGGAGGGGCGCCTGGCTGGCTTAGTCAGTAGAATATGTAACTCTTCATCTTGGGGTTGTGAGTTTGAGCTCCATGTTGGGCGAAGAGATTACTTTTTTTAAAAAAGTGAAAGGGAAAAAATCTCAAGACAAGTATATTTTTCTTTTTTTTTTCTTTTTTTTTTTTTTAAAGATTTTTTTTTTTTNTTTGACAGAGATAGAGACAGCCAGTGAGAGAGGGAACACAAGCAGGGGGAGTGGGAGAGGAAGAAGCAGGCTCATAGCGGAAGAGCCTGATGTGGGGCTTGATCCCACAACGCCGGGATCACGCCCTGAGCCGAAGGCACACGCTTAACCGCTGTGCCACCCAGGCGCCCCAAGACAAATATATTTTTCATTTTACTATACCCTCTATTCTAAAACTCCTGACACCTGAAGAGAAGGTTCTTCCAGTACTAATGAAACTTACCGGGACGCCTGGGTGGTTCAGTCAGTTAAGCATCTGCCTTTGGTTCAGGTCATGATCCCAGGGTCCTGGGATTGAGTCCCACATTGGGCTCCTTGCTCAGCGGGGATCCTGCTTCTCCCTCTGGCTGCCGCTCCCCTTGCTTGTGCTCTTTCTCTCTGACAAATAAATAAATAAAATCTTAAAAGAAGGAAGGGACAAACTTATTAGTTTCTTTTCTCATTATACAAATTAAGACTTTTATGCCTAAGTTAATTTTAGGGATTAAAATCAATTTTGTGTGATGGTTGAAAACTTGTTTTGTTCATAGAGAAGAAATAGGTTAGCTGTTATTCTTTGATTATCCCATTAGAGAATGTGTTAAAGAAGGTTTCTTCAGGTTTCTGAGTTCTACATCACCCAGTCTGAGCTCTAGGATGGAAATGATTCGGCAGTAAGCTTTCTAAGCTTTTTCCTTAAAAGTTTAGTATATTCAAAGACAGTAGAAAAGCTGACTTCAGTGAGTATGGCATTAGGAAAGCAACTTGAGTGTTAATAAAAGGATTTAACAGTTTTTCCTAAAACATTGAACACTTTTTTTTTAAAACTTTTTCTTTTAAGGATTTTTTGATTCCAAATCATCTTTTAGCATTTGTAATGTAAAGCTGATTCTTTTTTGCCATTGTGTTTGGATAAGTCAGTAAATGTGAAGTTTTGGCTTTGTAACTTTATATCTTACATTAATTAGCTTGTAAAAGGTTAGTCATTTCAACAATGCCCATTTGGATTCAGTATGTGTATTTGTTTTAGTAGATTTAAGTTAAATACAGAGATGAGCGACTAATGAAGTTGTATCGGATTGCAGATTTTCAGAAATATGTAGGGATAGCTCTTTGACTTAGAGGGGAACCGTAGTTTCAAAGAAGCACATTCTTTTGAACATTGACTAGAGTTACTAGCCCGTAGAACTTGGTGGTAGTGGCTACTGCTGACAGATGTGCTAAAAGGGGACCACCCAAGGTTTTTGTTTCTTAAAGCCAAGGGCCTGCATTGATGGTTGCCAGGGCTTCTCTTACTTAGAGTGGAGAGAGACACAGAGGTCTATGGGAATTGCGTCAGGGGATGGTCTGCTGAGGAGTTGCCTCTTCACAACCTGTAATAGAAAAGGTGGTGATTATTTTGGAGAAACTGAATCTGCTGAATTCTAAATGGGGAATAAAGTAGACCTCTAAATTTATAAACTTAAAGCAGCTATAAAATTCCTGATTTGTCTAAAACATTTTCCGAAGCAATTATGTTTGAGAGCTAATTGAGAATCTCTAGGGTGGTAGGAAAGTTTGAGTTTCAGGCAGACTCACTAAACCTTCAAACTTAGGAATATACCTTGTATTTAAAGAGGATTCGTAGTACTTTGCAGAAACTAGAGAGGCAGAACAGTGAATCTTGGATCTTCTAATGGTGTGGAAAGAAACAAATGACATCCATTTTTGTGGCCTTGAGTTTTTCAAATAGAATTTGGAAAGAGAAGGACAGCCAAAGCCTTGGGCTCTATAACAAAGCCCATGCTTCAGCTTCTCTACGTGGGTGTTCAAAAGCCAGCAAGTTGAAAATGTGTGTTGCAGGCAGGGATGATCTTTTTCTGGATGATCTTTAGTAACTAATGGGAAAATAGAGTCCTAAGCATTAAGTAATTTAAATTATGGTGATCAAGAAAAGTCTTCTATTAATCACTGTGATTTGAAAGCCCCTCCAGAAGATGAGTATTTTCTCTTTCTTGACAAAAATTAAATTGAATTGTTGGGTGTGGGCCTGTCAAAACTATCAGATCTTTTATATCAAGCATTAAAATGATTTTAGGTAAGGATGTTTTGATCTGATACCTTTTCCCCGTTTTGATGTTTTTAAGGTGAAAGACCTGGTTGCCAGGATACATGGAAAATGGCAGGAAATAATCCAGAACTGTCGGCCTACTCAGGTGTCATTTTATTAAACAGTTTTATTTATTCTTAGCTTTGCTAAATGGTATTTCTTTATACTGTTTGAAAAAAATATGACAGAGCACTTGCTTCTAGATATCTTAAGATAATCTGAAAACTCCAGTTTAATAATTTGTGTATGTTTTTTAGTTTTTATTTGCTTTATAATTTATTTATTTCCAGAGATGGTTGAGCCCATTTTAAAATGTCACATTGCATCAAATGGAGGTTGGTATTTCATGGGGAGCATTTTCCTTAACAGCTTTATTGAGATAAAATTCACGTTATCATATTTCACTCATTTAAAGTGTTTTTTGGTATATGCACAGAGTTGTGTAACCATTACTGCCAAATGTTTTAACGTACTTTAAGACATTTTTGTCAGTCCAGAAAAAAATCCCAGAACCCATTAGCAGCCACTGCCCATTCCCCAACCACCTGCATTTCTATTCCCAACTCCCTCCAAGCCTTTAGATAACCGCTATTCTTTCTGTCTATATATATTTGCCTATTCTTCACATTTCATTTAAGTGAAATGATATACTGTGTGGTCTTTTATGACTGGCTTCTTTCACGTAATATAATGTTAGGTGAATCCATGTTGTCATGTATGTCATTTCTATTGCCAAATAATATTCCATTGTATGAATATATCTTATTTATCCACTTATCAGATGGACATTTGAGTATGCTTCTCCTTCCTGGCTGTTCTAAATAATGCTTCCATGAACAACACTGCACAGGTTTTAGTGTGAACATATGTTTTCAGATGAAAATATTTTGGATGTATACCTGGGAGTGGAATTGCTGGGTCATGTGGTAATTCTATATTAAATGTTTTGAGGAATTGCCAGACTGTTTTCCAAATTGGCTACACTGTTTTACATTCCCACCAGAATGTATAAGGTTTCTAAATTCTCTACGTTCTTTCTAACACTTGTTATTATCTGTGTTTTTGATTATAGCTATAGTAGAGGGTTGGTAGAAGAATCTCATGGTTTTAATTAATATTTTCCCAATGACTAATAATGTTGAGCATCTTTTCATATGCTTGCTGTCTATTCATGTAGCTTCTTTAGAGAAATATCTGTTGAAATCCTTTGCTCATTTTTTAATTGGGTTTTTAAATCTTTTTATTATTGAATTGTAGAAATTCTCATTTGCCTCAAATACAAGTCCCTTGTTGGTATATAATTTGCAAATATATTCTCTAATTCTGTGTGTTGTCTTTTCATTGCCTTGATGGTATCATTTGTAGAACAAAAGTTTTTAACTGTGATGAAGTCCAGTTTTATTTATTATTTTTGCTTTTGTTAGGCTTTTGGTATCGTATCTAAGGGGACTTTGCTTAAGAGGGGCATTGTTTAAGTACCTGGTATTACACTTGCCATACTGTAAGTTTGCCTTTTACAAACTAGCTGATAAGTTATTGTCTAAAATTATGCTTCTCGAATTTTAATGTGCATATAGGCATCAATTTGTTGAAATGCAGATTTTGACTCGATAGGTCTGGAGTGGGGCCTAAGAGATGCTGCATTTCTAACAGGTTCTCAGATTGATACTGCTGGTCCAGGAACCATAATTTCAGTAGATAGGACCTAGAAGTTGCTTAGAGTTTATGTCAAAGCAACAGGAACACTGAAGATTAATTAGGAAAAGTAATCTTAACTCTTCTGTATTTTGACTGTCTTGCTGTTATTGCCCTTCATAAGATATGCCTGCTCTTTGAGAGCAGCCGTGAGAAACCTTAAACTAATGGTTTGTTGTTATTTCTGTTTCTAATCTCAATAGATCTTGTTTTAGCCTGGCCACCTTTGCTGATGTGGTATTAAAATAAATGAACTTAATACCAAAACTTTTCTGTTAGTCAGCTTAACATTTTAGTCTTCTTAAATACGATCCTCCACATGTGTGTGTTAGTGAGGAAAACATCTTGCACTTATTTTGTACTTTTTTTAATTGTCAGACCACAAAATGTGAAAACTGATTCCGATTACCATAAATTTGCAGAGAAATGTACATTATAAAGATTTTATTACTTCCTTTACCAAAACCCTGTTTGATGATTAGTAGTTTTATAAGGATTAATGCATAATCCAACTCTTTCTTTTATCCTGTTTTTTTTTCCCCCTTCCCTTTTCTAGGGGCAGCTTCATGACTTCTGGGTACCAGATTCTTAACAGGAGTTGAAGCAGCAAAAATATGAACTAAGAGAAATTCAATAAGATCTTTTCCTAGAGGAGTAGAATGCTACAAACTCCAGTGGAATAAGAAAATGTGCTGCAAATGTGCCACTTGAAATATCTAATATGAAGCTGGTAATGAAGAAATTGCCATTTCTGAAGCAGATATGAAACATGATCTGCTTAATTTTAAGGCAACTGACATTTTAAAAAGAGCAGAATCCTGTAACGAGAGGGGAGGGGTAGAAGCAGCAAATAGTTGCATGTCTAACCTGCCCCTATTAATTCTTGTTAAATTGTAAGCTAGTTTTTTGTTTTGTTTTTGTTTTGTTTTGTTTTGTTTGTATTTATGGCACTTGGATAATCACAGAAAATATGTAGGGAAGGGTTTGGACCAACTTGACTAGTTGGACATGGAAATCAAAACCAAGTTCCAGTTGGGTTTAATTTTCCCCTTGTTTATTTTAGGACTCAAAAAGAAAACTTAGAAGTGAGATTAATAACAAAAATAAATCTCTTCTGTAATTCCTATAAACCACAGGGAGGTTTCAATCCATACATTTTCCTTCACTCTTCAGGATTATAAATCTGTTAGGTTTTTAAAATACATTTAAACAGTTAAGAAACAAATTTGGTATATTGTCAGATCCCCCTTAAGGGGCAGAGGTTAAGCTATACAATAGCATCTCTTTTTATGCCAAAACATTCATATGCAGTTTGTTTTGGGTTCCTTTTAAGTGTATATATATTTTTTAAATACTGGTTAAGTCTTAGAATCCTGGCCCTTGGTTAGCCATATTACAGAAGTCTATAGTATAGAAGCTTAAAGATCTGGACAAGTTTCCAAAACCCTTACTTTCATGAGTCTATAAGCTTGGCAGAGACCTGGATGGTGTTTATTCTTTGGGACATTGCACACGCCTGTGTGTGTGTGGGTGTGTGTGGGTGTGGGTGTGTGTGTATGTCTTATGTGTATGTGTGTGTGCGTGCACGTGTGTGTGCTTGTATTTTAAATTTGTTGCACTTGAAAACCACAGCTGCTCAAAATATTCTTAAACACTGGAAAGCCATCCTTGGGTTTAAATGGTGAAGGGTTAGTAGAAGTGCACATGCTGATCTTAGCCCAAGGGCCCTTTGAAGCCTTTGGTAGTAATAGACTCTTACTAGCTAACTGAAAAATTCTTTCGTTGACTGGGTGTCCCTTTTTGGAGGGCTTTGTTTCTTGAATGAGAATGTCAACTTTTTTTCTTTCCATATTGACTTGGATGACCCTGCTTTCCTGAGCATTCTGATGTCTCCAATTGTGGAGGGAAAGATGATGGAGAAGAAGGGAATTGGAATTGGGGTTTATGGTTTGAGAGGGGAGGAAATAATTTTTGAAAAATAGCTTTCTACTTCTAAATTGAGGCTTAGGAGTAAAAAGCATTTTATCTTAAATTTATCATTTACAATAGTATAAGTAATGTTTGAGCCCATGTCAAGCATTGAGCAGTTAGAGATTTTATAGGGAAGACTAAGTAAATCCAATCCCAAGAACCCTGACTGAATGAGGCTCCAGGAGTCAGACCAACAAAAGTTTTATTCTGTGTTGAGTTTACTGGTAAGAATATTATTATCTTGATACTACCTCTCAAGGGTATTATTAGAAAATGCCACTTATGGTTAATGAGATAGATACAAAGAGTTCTATTTGACAGAAGCTTGAAACTCTGGCATCTATCTGCCCAACAATGGGGGCTTTCACTCTTTGTAATTTAATACTTTGTAGATACATTATTTGTGTGTAATTTTATAAGTGTTCATATTTTTCTCATTTTGCATTGTGTAAAGTGTACAAAATCTCAAAGTATAAAATACTGCTTATATTGCTTGTAATTACAGTGTGTAAATATTTTCTAATCGTGTACATTGACGGGGGGACAAGTGGGTTATTCAGGTTTTTTTTTTAAGTGACCCTTTTGTACTGCAGTTTCAACAGATAACTGCTCATCAATTTAAAACCACTTTGATACATTTTTATTTAGCAGTTCCAATAAGAAAAGTCTCTATTTTTAATTGTCTTTCTTCAATAGAGAAAAATACTTCATCTGTCCCTTTAAAAATGGCCAGACATCAGTTTGAGCCCTTGTATATATGACTCTGGTAGATGTCTCCGTCTCCAGGTCATACTCCAGTCAGTATTTGCATTGGGTTCTCATACAAATTCTGTGATGATTCTCTTTTAGCACAAGTAGCCCGACTTTTCTCCCAAATCAAGTATTATCCTTCTCCCTCTGAGTCCCCATGTTCTGTCTCCCTCCTGCTGTTGTTGCCCAGCGAATGGGATGGTAGTGGAGGGAGAAAATGTTCGTTGCACAGAAAATGTCAGGCCACTTTTGGGACTTGGCAAACAAAGCTTGCACTGAGTGGTGGTGTGTTTGGCAATATTACTGTGCCAAAAATAACCTTGTTTAATTTTCTGGATATGTATGTCAAACTTATTACCCTTATTGCAAGCTGAAAATTAAGGTACTTGTAAGTGTTTATGCTTTTGTGTGTAACTGTTTGCCTTTTCTAAACTGCTTTTCTTGTTATCGGAAAATATAATTCTATTAGTTATATCATGTTAAGAGGCTCTCCATGCACAAAACACATCTATGTAGCAGTAAAGTAACAGCATTTGTACATTTCCTGTCTATCTTCTGATGGCAATGGTGCCTTTGTCACCTTTTGGAAGGTTGGCATTTTGGTTTTGTTTTGAGGTACAAATAATAGCTTGCTTTCGACTTCACATGAAATCTCCCCAGATGTAAAAGAAAAAGGCGTGTAGTCATCCAGGCTCAGTCAGGAGCATTTGCATTTTTATTTCCGTCCAAACAAGTATAGTTGGTGGGGACTGGCCAGTAATGATGCGTGGAGTCTTTAAACCAAGGGTAATTTTTAAATTTAAAAATAAAAAATTTAAGAGGTGACCCAGTAACAAGTGACTGAGTTGGAAAATTAGGAAGAGACTGTCCTGGTTTGTCTCTAAGGAGGCAAGATTAGGGTAGTGGTGGCTGGGCACGTAGAGCGTGATCTGTGGTGATTTCTTACTCACTTGCAGTGTTGGTGCACCTCGTTACCTGTGCATCTGTTTTCCCCGGGCACTCCTGTCAGCCAGTTACTCCACCAGCTCTTAGGCCGTTTACAAGTAAATGCAGATTTCTTTTCTCTTTCCTTTTTTTTTTTTTTAAAGATTTTTTACTACATCTTGTTTAAAGTCCCATGAATGTATGTGTGTGTTATTAAAAATGCTTTTTCTCAGTTTGAACATGTGTTTGGTAATATTTGTTTGGGAGTGGGGGGTGGTTAAATATCTGGAATGTCCTGTTTCTTCCCTGTCCCATCCTCTAGTTTTTAAATGGATTCTTTTTTCCTCTTGCAGTCTGGTTTTTTGGCTTAGTGTCTCCTGTTTTTGGAATACATAAAGCTGTAGTTGTACACAGTTCTCTTTTACGTAACCCACTTAATAATTTGCTGCATAATTTGCGGTCAGCAGTTCAGTAATCTCATTCTTACATTACCTCATTCACTCAGTTGATTCAACAACTGTTGCATACCTACTACATGCTAGGCACTCTTCTGAGGATTCAGTGGTGAACAACACAGCTCTCATGAATTGTACTTTCTGGTATCCAGGTGAAAATACTTTGTTTATTGGCCAAACAGGACTGGAAAGGAATCCCTTTGGCCTGGCTCCCTTTTTCTAGAGCCCAGGTCAAAGAAAGGGGAAACCATATGATGCAGAGGCAGGGCTTAGGACCACCTCCGACCTACCAGGCAGATATAACTGTGCATGTGCCAGCTGAGGGAAGACATAGGTTGACAACAACTCACAGGAGAAACTATTATGAGCTCATAGAAGGGCTAGGCATGGTTGTCAGAGGAGGTTCTAGAACCATGCCAGGATTTCTTTCTCCTCTTCTGGCAGGCTGGTTTGGAGAAGACCACTTGTGAGCATTTTTCTGACTGGGTTAGAGGGGTGGGGGAGTAACAGCCAGACAAAAGCAAAGACATTGCCTTAAGTACTGGGATGCTGGCAGCATAGCCTTGTGCAAGTTAAGGGCTTTGACCTTGACCTAGTCCAGACCTCAGATCCCAGATTGACCATACCAACCGTTTGATCTTTGGCAAGTTACTTAACCTGTCTGAACCTTAGTTTCTTCATCTGTTGAGGGGAATAGTAATGGTGTCTGTCTCAGAGCTTATAAGGATTAAGTGAGCTAATGCATGAAAAGTACTTAGCAAGGTGCCTGGCATATATGCTAGCTATTACTATTTAGCTCTAATTTGAAGCTCTTCTCAGGTAACAGTTAAAATTGAACTTAAGGAGGGGCAGCTGACCGGCTGGCTTGGTTAGTGGAGCATGCTACTCGGGAGTTTGAGCCCCATGTTGGATGTACAGAGTACTTAAGTTGAACATAGGCACTTGGGGGTTCACTGACACCTAAGCAACCCATACCTTAAAATTGTAGTGTGGGTGTGCTCTATTCCTTCTGACAGGCAGCTCCAGAGGCTTCTCTGTCCAGCTCTGACTTTACTGGTAAAAAAATATATATATATGTATATATGCACATATATGTAGATATGTATGTATAAGTTTGTGGCTTTTTTAGGACTCAGCATGCTAAAGCTGAGAAGTGGAGGGGGGGTGGTGATTTTTCATCATTTGTCGACATGTCCTGACACTCCCTTTTCCTTGCTAACCATTTCCCAGGCTGGAGTCAAGAGAGGGCAAACCAGAAGCCCCAGCTTTGGGTCTGACTCCAAGACGACTGGCTGGGAGGAAAACTTAACAGGCAAAACAGGCTTCTGAGGCACAGTGGAGCAGTGAGACTACAGCATTGGTTCCCTGGTGACAGTCTCTACTGAAGAAGCACCTCAGCTGTATATTTGGCCCAAATAAAGATCACACCACCCAAAGGGAGAGTGCTGGGAAACCAAAGGTGGAGATGGCAAAGCAGGAACAGAAATGCTGCCACAGTGAACAGGAAGCAGGACAACCTGACTAGGCCAGAGTTCTTTGCCTCAGGGAACCTCTGCTCAAGTTTCAGGAGTTCATACCTACCCCCTTCACCTAGGATCCCTGCTATACAGTGAGTAACTGCTCTGTGCGAAGCCTGGAGCCAAACGCTGGTGTATAGGTGGCTGAGAACAGCAGCCATTTTCTTACAGCAGAGTTGGGGAGAAGAGCCTAGCAAAAACAAAACCACGTTTTATGTTCTGTGCTTATGAAGAACACCAGAAGGTTTCAAATGGGATCCTCTCCTAGCTGCCCTGTGAAGCAGCCAGGGTAGTGACTTTAAGGATGAGTAACAAACCTGCTCAAAGAATGCCCTGCCTGTGTCCCAGGGCACAAACTCATGGCTAGGTTAGGATTCATTTCTTGCTTTGATTTTGAGTCTCTTCCACTGTCAGTATTCCCCTCATTCTTACTTTATCAGCTTGATTTGCAGAAAAGACCATTGTCAGTCAGAGGGGCTTCCTATAGAAAGTTCCATTAATTGCCATCCCATCTGATCATTTCATTCGGTTCAGAGACTCAGTGGGAGGACAGCAGAGAGAAGTGGATTGTGATCGAATCTGTATTAGAGATACACAGATAACTGCTCAGCTACAGTTTTGCTAGTGCCAGGCTGGAACTCCGTATTGTAATTTACACATTTTGTTCATTTGAAACGTGTGAGGTTCCATCAGGGCACCTTTGAGGAGAAAGGCTTGCCTCACAGAGTGTAGGGGCGAGCGGGGTGCTAAACCTGCTAGCAGACCCTCTGGCTACCTGAAGTCGGCACTGGGAGTTCTGTGAGAACAGAGGAGCTGTGTCCATTAGCCCACTGGGCCCCTGCAGTCTAATCTCTCTCCTTTCTGGTACTGCGGGGCTAGCAGTCTTCCTGCCCTCCCTCCGCTGTCACCCCCCAACCCACTTTCCCACAGGACTGCAGATTTATTTTTCTTAGCCATGTCTTTCCTGGGCTTCCCAGTGTGGATGTCCTTCATCTATAAGGATTTTTTTCTGTGGTCTCTCCCAAACTATTTGCTGACTTTTCCCTTCTATTTCCCAATAGGAACCCTCCCATCTCATCACATTAAACTCACTTTTCTCTTTCACACCCCTTCCTTTCTACCTACTCACTCCTCCAATACATACCTGTGCACAAACTTGCACATTTATGCCTTTGATAATTCCCCTTCAGGTTTACCCTGTTTCCCTCTTCTCAGGCTTTTCCAGTACTGATTATATCCTCTCTCTAAACACAAGAATGAATTTCAAGGCCAGTTACTTAACCTCTTAGAGCCTGTTTTCTCATCTATAAAATGGGGCTATTAATCCCTCAGGATAGAATGAGGGTACGGTTTGTAAAAGGAAGCTGCATAGTCTCTGTAAGAGTGTGTGTACACTTGAACAGAAGCGTTTCTCCCCAGCGACCTCCCCCTCCACATACACACACATCCTATTTACAGAGTGCTGGGGGAGGTGGAAGTGTAGCGTGGGCCCTGCTGTCTAGCGATCTGCAGTCACACAGCAGCCCAGACTACGAGATCGTATATGATGAAGTGCCAGCTAAGCTTTGGGGAATTCAGGAAAGAGAGATGACATGTCTTTCCCAGGGTCCTTTTAGTTCAATAATGACAGAGCCATTTGAATCTTGTTCACCCTCCTTCAGGCCAGTGTGCATCTGCCTGTTCTCCTACCCTCTGCCTCTCCAGAGCTCAGACTCACAGGCACTTGCAAGAGTGAGTTACCTATGTCCCTGCGGCCTTCATCATTTTAGTCCTGCTCTTGGGCCCATTACAGTACTGTCATGGATGAGGCAGGGGGAGGCTCAGGCCAGGTCATGGCAGGAGCCCGGTTTGATTCAAACCGTAGAGGGGTCTTTAACAGGCCGTGAGACGAAGGTATAGCCTGAGTTGCCGGGAAACTGCGGCACCACAGGTTGCATGGGAGGACCATCCTGGACCTCCCCTGATTGGGGAGTTGATTCTGAGGGGGTCTTCCTAGATTGCTGCTAGGTGAGGTGATTGAGCCTTGGAGGGACCGGATATCTGATTGCCTATGGGGAGAGTTCACTGGAAGACCTGGAGTGAGAATGATGTTCAACGTTAGCTGGAAGGGAAGGCAGTTATCTGAGTGACCCAGTCCCTGAGGAGGTAAACCCCAGTTACTATAAGGTTTGATGGAGTGGACAAGTGCAAACTATTGTGGTTTATTTATCCAGAAAAACAATATTGTCTCTGTGAACTTCTGGTCGGACGATTACTTCATCCCTCCAAGCCCGACCCACTCGGACTTCAAGCTGAAGGACCAAGCGGCTGGAGGCTCTTGAGCTGGGAATCCAGACCCCGTTCTGGGTTCAGAGCTGCCCCAACGCTTGGCCCTCCACCTACTGTGGCCCAACTGCACCCTAGGCAGAGAGCAGAAGAGGGTGGCAGGAGCGCAGAAGTGAGGTCCAGATTAGAGGACAGGTCAGAGGGCCCTCGGAAAGTTAAGCCCCCAGAGGACAGGTTTGTAAGTCCCCAGCAGTAGGCAAGTCGGACGGGTCCTAGGGCTAGAGGGAAAGGAAGGTGGGCTTTAAGCCCATCGAAAGCGCACGGCGTGATGAGGCCACCACCAGGGGGCGATACTGAGGCCACGGCCCTTAGGGGCAGAGGACGCCAGATGCCCGGAGGCCGTGGAAGCCTTGGCCTCAAACCTTCTCTATTGTGTGCGTGTGGCGCGGGGGCCGGGGGGGGGGTACGAAAGAAGAAAGCGGCGCCCTTCCCTGCACCCCACCCAGTCGGCCCCGCCTCCCTGGCCCCGCCTCCCTGGCCCCGCCTTCCAGCCCCCGCCCCACCCCCGGCTCCGCCTCCACCCCGCCCCGCCTCCGGCCGCGGCCCCTTCCTCCCGCAGCTGGTGCTGTGTGGCCGTGGAGCAGCGCGTCGCCGTCTCTATGGCCGGGGATCCGAGCGCAAAGGTGAGAAAGGCAGGGAGTGCGGGCGGCGGTGGGGCCTGGGCCGGGGTGCGGAGGCCAGGCCTGGCCTTCCCCACGTCCATTCCACCCTCCAAGCTGGTCCAGGCCTTTCTCACCGCCAAGCCTCCCGGTCCCGCATAAAGGCTCTGGAGGGGCGCGCGCGGGCCAGGCCTCGGGCCGTGCTGGGCGCAGACCCGCCACCGCGGAGTCGGGGACCGGCGCGGGGCGGGGACCCGCGTGGCGAGCAGTGTTCCCTGGGATCTGGGTCACGTCTCCTGGCGTCCGGCGGGATCGAAGGAGAGCTTGTCCTCGAGCTACAGCGTAGAGACAAATTAGATCTAAGGAGATCGAAGACCCGCGGACTGTCCAGGACGGTGGACGGAGAGGCTCTCGAGGGAGGGGCTCTCGGGCCAGAAGAGACTGCCATCCTACTGGGCAGAGGGGGATGCCGCCTACACTAAGCAGGTGGACATCTGGCGTGAAGGTCGAGAGCCTGCTAATCCAACATCGATCCTGTTTTGGGGGGAGGGGGTGTCTCCTCTCCTCAGTTTCTTCAGCCCTAGGATCTAATAGTCGGAAGGTGACCAGAGTTCAGGGGCTGGCCCTGGGGAGGAACCCAAGCTGTGGAACTGGGGGGTGGAGTGTGGGGTGTGGACTGGAGACCTTGAAGCCTTGTGGCCACTGGGAGAGGGAGGGCAGCAGCTCCGCCCCCCCGTTTAGCCCCACCCTCCCTCCCAACAGGTTAAGCGGGGGGCTAAGAGCCCCTGCCCAACTCCCACATTTAGAACAGCAGTATATACATCAGAGTAGCGCAGCGCTAAGTTACACGTTCCATTCCATCTTTCCTTTGCTAAAGCTAGGGGCCTCCTTCCGCCTGGGTTAGGTACCCCCTCCCTCCTTTGTGGAGAGCCCCAACCCATCTGAGCATCTGAGGTCAGATACCTCCCCACATCACTACATACACACTTAGAATCTTGCCTTAAAATTGGGACCTTCAGGAAGGGAGGGAGAGTCGGCTCTGCACCTCGGTGGATACTGGCAGCCTCCAAACCTGCAGTGAGAACTGGACCCCTGTTTGTACATGCGCTTGTCTCTGCAAACATTTAATTGTGTGTTTGTGTACTGTGTGAACACACATTTACTTGACCCTTCTGTGAACATGAACATGCCTGATCTACTGTATTGGTGGGTTTGTGTGCATGTCCCTACACATATGTGTGCATGTGCTGGACCTTTTTGTGAATAGGTGTACAGTCCTTTATAGACACATGTGTGGGTTTATAACCTTCCTTGTCAATCTCTGAGGCTGTGTGACCTGCTGAATGAATGCATGTGAATACAACCTTATTTGTCAATGTGTATGAACACATCTGGCAGGCCCTTTAAATGAACATATGCATGCACAAACTTCCCTGTGAATGTATGTTTGCATGACTCTCCTGTGAGGCCACGTGTTCACAGCCCTTCTGTGAACATATGTGTGTGCGCACCTATTGCATGCACATCACCCCTTTCGGATTATGTGTCTTTTGCCATGAACCACACTCTGAGTGGTTCCTCTGACCTGGGGTGTGTTTCTCCTGTCCAATCCTAGGGACTGATACCGCAGCTGTAGGGCTCCCCCTCCTTCTACGCTAAGCAAATAGGAGGCCCCAAAGGTAAACAGGTGTGCCTCCAGTAGAGGTGGGGCATGGGCAGTTTGCCTGGGACTTCCCGCTGCCCAGCCCCCAAACGAGGAGCTGATGCCCTTTCTGTGGTCCAAGGACCCTCTTCTCTCCACTCATACTACATTCTCCCCCTCTGGGCTCTGATCACTACAGTGCTGACCTTTACCTCTTAAATAAATACTCCAAATTTCTGTTCTCCCTCTGGCCAGTTCCTGGTCCTTCCCCTCTCTTCAAGGCCACATAGTTAATATTTGACCTGGAAAGGAGGGGAGAGGCCAGTGGCCCCTGTGGCCCTGTCTGTGGGTGTCTGATGAGATTGGGTGGGTCAGGCTTCCTTCACACCCAGCCCAGCCAAGGAAGCTTTCAAGAGCCACCTCAGAGATCAGACCTATTACAGGGTATCACAGAAGGCCTGCCACCTACTTCCACCCCATCCCCAGCTGGTTGGCTTGAGGGTCCAGGTGTGGGAATAGTCTTCAAGATGTGCCAGGGGAGGTGGCCAAGAACTCAGGGATCTCATCATCCGCCTTTTCCATGTTGCTTATGTCTCAACTGGTCTTGCACACTAACCTCCGGCACAGACTTTACACTCGTGCAGCCAGGGGGGCCCAGATACCAACCCCCCCCCATGTCTATGAGTGCCCGTTTGCAGGTAGGGGCACGCGCGGATGCCTAGCCAGAGGGTGCAGTACAGACTCGCATGGGCAGAGTACAGATGTGTACCCCCTCGGAGAGGAATGCTGAGGAGGAGAAGTGTCTAATTAAAGAGAAATTCCAGAGGGAGCTCTCAGGCCAGGGAAAAGAAAAAACAAAGGGAAAACAGGACAAAATAAACAAAGGCCCATTAAATGTCTCTGTCCAAGCCTTCTTGCATAGGGCACCCCCGTAGGCAGCCAGGGCAGCTCCTGCCCTAAGTTTGGTCTCATTGTTGGTAGGAGAAGGCATTCTCCCTGAAATGGAGCTCCAGTCGAGATGGAAGCCTAGCTTAGCTTCCGACTTGGTCAGAGAAGGGGCATTACTTTGGATTTGGTCTGGGAGGAGTCTAGGGTCTTGTAAGGAGGGCAAGTTCTGCCCAACTTGCATCAGAGCAGAGAGGTGGACAGAGTGACAGTGAGCTGATCCTGACATGGGATTCTGTGGGCCTCCTCCCTCCAGTGCCCCCTGAAGTCTGGAGATAATGCCATCTACCTTCTACCCACACACAGATCAAAGAGCTTTTTTTCCTGTTTTTTCTTTAGAAAACGGACCTCAGAGAACCAGAACTAGTCCTTCTGTCGGGGCAGGGTGACCCCATCAGTGACCTACAAACCCTCTATGACCCTACAACTCCCTCCCACCATGGAGTTTGTATTTGATGCAGAAAGGCTGTGTGTGATCCATCCCTCCCTCTGACCTCTAACCTGGGATTCCATGGCAACACAACCCTGTGATTCCATGTCCCCTCGATTCCAGGACCCTCCCTGGCCCCATGACCCCTGACCTTCCAAGTGAGCTCTCTGGACCTTGACTCCCGTGACTGTTCTTCCCATCATCCCCTGTGACTCTGGCCCTGGCTCCCCTTGGGGGTCTTACTGGTCTGGAACTCCCCAGGAAAATGTGGGGGAGGCTCTGGCCCCTCTTCCTGGGCTTCCTCACAGCAACTGCAGTCCCTGGACCCTCACTGCGGAGACCATCCAGAGAACTAGATGCCACCCCGCGGATGACCATCCCCTATGAAGGTTAGACACCCCCCCAACTTTGAAAGGCAGCAGGAGCCAGGTCTGGGAGTAGAGAGGCAGCCCCAGGGCTGGGCTCACTACTCCCACTCTCCCCAGAGCTCTCCAGGACCCGGCACTTCAAGGGTCAAGCCCAGAACTACTCAACACTGCTACTGGAGGAGTCCTCCGCAAGATTGCTGGTTGGAGCCCGAGGTGCCCTGTTCTCTCTCAATGCCCGTGACATAGGAGATGGGGCTCACAAAGAGGTTAGCCCCTAGAACCTGGAGCACCCAGAAGGTCTCCAGCTTTATCCAGCTCCCTGGGACCTCAATTTCCTGGAAGCCCTGCCAGACTTCTGTAGCCCTCTGGTCAGATAGCACTGCCCTTCCCAAGCCAGGTCTCCTTTAGCATCCAGTGCCACTCCTGAAACGGCCTGTGCCCCAGTTTCCCCTGTTTCCTGCGGTCCTGTCACCTGGTCCCACGGATAATGGTGAAAGACAAGGGTACTGGGGTCAGCACATCAGCCCATGCGCTTTCCCTGTCTCCAGATCCGCTGGGAGGCCTCCCCAGAGATGCAAAGCAAATGTCATCAGAAAGGGAAAAACAACCAGGTATGTGGTCTGCCCTGTCCCCAGCTCCTTTCCTTCTCCTCTTCATTTGGGGACGTCAGGGTTGGTGGGGACACAGATAGAGAGGTATGGATCAGCCAGTCAGTTGCAGCAACCACAACAAACACGTGAGTGTAGCTGGAGTGGCAGGCCCCAGGTGCAGCACTTTTAAGCCAAACATCTGGTGACCTCCGGGCTTGGCCTGTAGTGGCATCTTAATCTCTTCAGGGCTTCCGAATAGTAATCACGAGAGCAATAAGCAATCTCTAGTAACTGCTGACTTAGCTGTTATCTCTCCTCATTCTAAAATAACCCCGTGAAATAGTTTTATCCTCCATTTTGCTGATGTAAAAAATGAGGTTTGGTCAAGGAATCACTCAGGTACCCGGTATACCATGGAGGGGTGGTAGTGAATTGCCAGCTCTTTCTGGCTAAAGAACAGGGTGTCTGCAGGGGTCCCCTGTCTGGCTATGGAACAGATCCATCTGGAGAGCTGCTTAACAATGCTCATCCCCAGGGGCGCCCGGCTGACTCAGGCAGTAGAGCATGCAACTCTTGATCTTGGAGGCTTGAGTTCAAGCCCCACATTGGGCATAGAGCTTACTTTAAAGAAAAGAAGGAAAAAAAAGAAAAGGGAAAGGAGAGGGGAAAGGAAAGGAAAGGAAAGACAAAACACGTTCCCTGGCCCAAGGATTCTGATTCAGTGGGTCTGGGGTGGTGTTGGGATAGCTGTGTTTAAAGAGGCACCTCTAGGGGCACCTGGGTGGCTCAGTTGGTTGATCGTCGGACTCTTGGTTTCAGCTCAGGTCATGATCTCAGGGTCGTGGGATGAAGCCCTGCATCGGGCTCCCTGCTCACCTTGGGCTCCTCTGGTTCCTGGGGCTCCCGCTCAGCAGAGAGTCGGCTTCCCCTCTCCCTCTGCCCCTCCACCCGCTCTGCCCCTCCACCCGCTCATGCTCTCTCTCTCTAAAATAAATCTTTAAAGAGGCATCTCTGAGAGACTCCATCAAAGATGCCTGCTGGTACAGCACGCAGCATGGGTGGAAAGTGGGGCTGGTGAGGCAAGTGGAGCCCAGGTCACAGAGCACTGTGAGTGCCCAGCTGGGGGGAGGGGTTTTATTCGTGACAATGGACACCCTCACCATTCGGTACTTTACAGACTCAAACTTTAGTGTGCACAGGAAGCCCCTGGGTATGTTATAAACGCAGATGCTAACTCAGTAAGCCTGGGAAAGGGCCGAAGATTTGGCAATTCTAACAAGCTACCAGAAGAAACTGATGCTGCTGGTTCCCAAGCCACACTTCAGGGAGCAAGGCTTTAGGAGAACACTCCCCAGAGCAGGTTCTGAGGAACACTGATTTTCAAAAGAAGGGTTTAATGGTCACATGAGTTTGGGAAGTGCTGTATGCTCAGTCCCACAATGCATAGCAACATCCTTAAGGCTCCGAAAAGTCCCCTGGAAAGGCAAGTTTTAGCCATGGTTTCCAGCTTATTTGACCACAGAATTCCTCCTTCACCCCCCTTTTTTTAAGGAAACATCTTGGGGAAACACTACTAGAGGAATATTAATCAGCCCCAAGCACTAGATGGATTAAAATAAAGTGAGTCTGGAGCCAGGAAAGGCAATAGGGGTTGAGAGCATCATGGGGGTCAGAGGAGGGAGGCCTGAGCAGGCTAGTGGAGAGGAGAGACACATATACCGAGGGAGGGAATGGGATGAGACAAAGAGGCAGGAGGAGGAATCATTAACAAGGCAAAGAAGTCAAGAGGGTCTCCGCTTAGGGCATTTAATGGGCAAAGAAGAGCAGTGTGGCTGGAGGGAGTGAGGAAGGGGCAGAGCCCTATCATGCAGGGGCAGGAGTGGTGGGACCCCATTTCAGGACTCTGGTGAGCCACCAAAGTTTCTTTAAATACAGCAGTGACATGATTTGGTTTACATTTTTAACATATGCCTTGGAAAGTGGGTTGCCAGAGGTTGCTGATTGGTAGATATTTCTGGAAGGAGACTGCCGACAATGGTAACAGCAGTCCACTTTGAAGACAACAGGGATAAAAGGAGATGCTCTGTTTACAACATATCCCTTTGTACCTTTTGAATTTTACACTGCGTACATGTATCCCTCATTCACTGAATAAATAAGTAGCTTTTATAGAGTGGCAGAGGCTTGGGAGAACAGTCAGGCAGTCTGTACATTTGCCCAGGAAAGAGGCGACAGCGGTAACATGGACTAGGGTGGTGGAGGTAGAGGAGAAGTGGACCATGTCAGGAGACACTTACGACAAAGAACCCTGGAGAAGGACTGAACATGAGGGGGTGAGGGAGTGGGAGGCAGCAAGGCTGACTCCTGGTATCTGGACTGAGTAATAGGATGGATGGATGAAGTGAGGTGGGAAAGACTGGATGAACAGGTTTAGGAGGGAAGATGCTGGTTAGGGAGGAGGGAATGAGCTTGGTTTGTGATGAGGTGAGTTTGATGTGTCCATGGGCTATCAGGTGGAGAGAGGGCCAGAGCCTGGGGATAGATCTGGTAGTGTCACCCCAAAAGGCATGTGGGAGCTCCAGGACAGGGGGGCACTGCTGAGAAGGAGATTTGAGAGAAGCATCTCAGGGTGATGGGAGCCCTGGGGGCCCCAGAACTGGGGATGCAGGGGACTGGAGGAAATGCAGGAGAAGCTGGCAAAGTGTTTCAGGAATCCTAACAGTGAGAGAGAAGCAAGAAGAGGGGTCATGCCCCTGGGAAGCCAAAGGATAGTGAGTTCCTGGGAGTATTCTGTGAGCAGGCCTACTGGGATCTCCAAAAGAACCACGTCCCATGGGTGGGGGCAAGAGCTGGACGACAAAGCTGGATTGATTAATGGAAAAGGCCTCTAAGCAGGCTGGGAGCTCACAGTCCTCCCCCACTTACCCCACAGACAGAGTGCTTCAACCACGTGCGATTCCTTCAGCGGCTCAACACCACCCACTTCTATGCCTGCGGGACTCATGCCTTCCAGCCCCTCTGTGCAGCCATTGTGAGTATGCCTGCCCCAGCCCTGCTTGCTGGTCCCAGGCTCCTGGCCCCTGGTCCGTGGCCCCAGGCTGGTCTGACCTTGGACCACAAGCCCTGCCTATCCTCGAGACCACTGACTTCTGGCCCCATGTTCCCTCAGGATGCTGAGGCCTTCACCTTGCCAACAAGCTTCGAAGAGGGGAAGGAGAAGTGTCCTTACGACCCCGCCCGTGGCTTCACAGGCCTCATCATCGGTGAACAGCCTCTCCTCCCCACCCCAGCCCCTCATCCACCAGCATGCTGTCCGTGGGACATGGATCTCGTTGCTATGACTTGCCACCCATGTGTGTTATGCGCCTTGTTGTCTGTGACATGTCTGTCATGCTTGGCCTGTGTCTGCTGCAGATGGCGGCCTCTACACAGCCACACGGTATGAATTCCGGAGCATCCCTGACATCCGCCGCAGCCGCCACCCGCACTCCCTGAGGACCGAGGAGGCCCCGATGCACTGGCTCAACGGTCAGGAGGATGTGGCCCAGGGTGATGGGGGGCAGGGGACATCTTTACTCCCTTGGGCTGTTGACCATCCCATCCCTAGATTCCCAGTGAAGCTGTCTCTTCCTGTGTGTCGCTGAGTGAGGGGTAGGGCGGAGGGGATCCCCAGCCTGTCTCAGAGGCCCCTTGAACTGCCCAACCCACAGATGCTGAGTTTGTGTTCTCTGTCCTGGTGCGGGAGAGTGAGGCCAGCACAGTGGGTGACGATGACAAGGTTTACTACTTCTTCACGGAGCGTGCCACTGATGAGGGCCCCAACAGCTTTGCTCAGAGCCGCAACAGCCACCGTGTGGCCCGTGTGGCCCGTGTGTGCAAGGTGAGTAGGACCAAGTTCAGGGCAAGAGTGTAGAAGCTGACCCTGACCCTGACCCCGTGCCCCTACCTCCCCAGGGAGACCTGGGAGGAAAGAAGATCTTGCAGAAGAAGTGGACCTCCTTCCTAAAGGCGCGTCTCATCTGCCACATTCCGCAGTATGAGATGCTCCGTGCTGTCTGCAGCCTGGACGCAGATGCCTCAGCCCGCACGCACTTTTATGCAGCCTTCACGCTGACCACACAGTGGTCAGTGCAGGGACAGTGGGGAGATGCGGAACTGGGGACAGCACGGGGGCTGGAGCAGAGGTCAGTGAGGATATGATAGGATCCCTTGTGGGGAGGCTGGCTGCAGAGAGAGAATTTCAGGTACACCCAGCTAGCCTGGGGCCAGAGGCCACAGTGGCTTACTGACCCTTAGGAGAGGCCCCGAGGCCTAGACTGGGCTCGGCCAGGGTAACAGCGGGCTCCAGGCTGGGCAGGTGGCAGGGGGGCAGGCTCCACGCAGTGTGGCTCAGCTCCCGCCCCTATGTCCCTTCCTAGGAAGACCCTAGAGGCCTCAGCCATCTGCCGCTACGACCTGGCCGAGGTGCAGGCTGTCTTCGCAGGTCCCTACATGGAATACCAGGATGGTGCCCGGCGCTGGGGCCGCTATGAGGGTGGGGTGCCAGAGCCCCGGCCTGGCTCAGTGAGTGCCGAAGCCTGGGGTCGGCGCTGGGTAGACAGAACCCCTGGGAGGGGCAGAAGGATCTAGCCTTGGGGGTGGTGGGGGACGGGCAGGCAGTAGATTCCTGAGGTTCACCACCTCTGTCCCCCACCCCAGTGCATCACAGATTCATTGCGCACCCGCGGCTACAACTCATCCCAGGATTTGCCATCCCTGGTCCTGGACTTCGTGAAGTTGCACCCACTGATGGCTCGGCCTGTGGTGCCCGCACGCGGACGGCCCCTGCTGCTCAAGCGCAGTGTGCGCTATACACACCTTACAGGGACACCTGTCACCACGCCTGCCGGGCCCACCTACGACCTGCTCTTTCTGGGCACAGGTACTTCTGACCCCTGGCCTGAGCCCTGTGGTCACTGAGTCCTTGATCCTTGTTGACCGCTAATCCCCTGGATGACTTTTGATCACAAAACCCCAGTGACCATTGATGTTGATTCTTCAGTGAACTGGCCCCCGATGACCACTGGCTCTGGGTAACTGCTGACTCCTGTCACCAAACACAGTAATATTGGACCCTGATCACTCATGCTTCTGAACCTAATAATGTCTGCCATGACCAGCCCAGAGCCCCCGGCCTTGAGGCGCTGCTCCTGGCTGGACCCTGTCCCTGATCTCATGACTCCCGAGCTGCCCTCACTAGGCTATTGCGGGGGACCCAAACCCAGATCCCATTGTTGTCTTCTGACCCTCTGTCCTCCCCAGCGGATGGCTGGATCCACAAGGCTGTGGTACTGGGCTCTGGGATGCACATTATCGAAGAGACGCAAGTGTTCAAGGAGCCCCAGTCTGTGGAAAATCTGGTCATCTCTCCAATGCAGGTAGCCTCTGACTCATGACCCTCACTATGGCCTTACCAGAATAGGGGGAGGGAGTGGGTGGCTGGGCACTGGCTGTGTGTGTCTGTAGGTGGAGCTGGTTGCCAACCAGCTTTCCCCTCTGGCTCCCAGCATAGCCTCTACGTGGGGGCCCCCAGTGGAGTCATCCAGCTACCCCTGTCTAGCTGCTCCCGCTACCGCTCCTGCTACGACTGCATCCTGGCCCGGGACCCCTACTGTGGCTGGGACCCCAGCACCCATGCCTGCACCATATTCAACAGGTCCCAGGGTAGCAGGTGAGAGGTGGTAGGGGGGTGAGGGTCCCACGTGAGCAGGGAATCAGGGCCTGAGGGGAGGAGGAAGGCCTGCCAGATGTAGGGGAAGTGGGAGATGTTGGTGACAGCCTCACGGACCTGCCACTGGGGAAAACTAAAGCTCAGTTCCCCCATTCCTGCATCCAGGACAGCGCTGATCCAGGACATGGAGAGAGGCAACCGAGGCTGCGAAGGCAACAGGGACACGGGTAAGTGACCTTCACGGATGTGTAGGCCCTGCTGCACAGCCTGTCCTCTCCACTTTTACTGTCATTTACCTGTGCATGTGTGTGTCTGAACGGCTGTGTCTTGGGCTTGCGGCGAGGACGTCCCAGCAGAGTTTGGCACAGAGTGCTTCACAGACAGTTGTGGCCTAAAAGAATCATAAATGAGGAGACAGGCTCAAGATGTGAAGCTTTCGTCACTTCTGGAGCTTATAGCCAAGGAGGGGGGGCGCATAGGCAATTAAATGACCACACAAATAATTATTTTCATTGGTTTTTGTTACAAAAGGAATACTTTACAACTATGACAAGGGCTTGAAGGATAATGGGTACTCCCTGAGGAAAATCAGATGACGGACCTGATGCCTGAAGAGCCAAAGCTAACAGCCACAGCTAACACGTGCTGAGTCCTTCCTCGTGACAGTCGCTAACCAAACACACACACCATCTCACTTACTCTCACAGCGTTCCTGGGAGACGGGTGCCACGAGCCCCATCCCCACGAGGGGCAGTCTCTCTGAGGTACAGGGAGAATAAGTAAACTACCCAAAGCTAATAAGCTATTAAGTAGCAGGGTCAGAATTCAAACTTCACCCCAAGCATCCTGACTGGAGTTTGTGCCGTGCTCTTTCCTCCAGGTGAACCAGTGGAGGCATGGGGGGGGGGTGACACCCAAGCAGAAGGAACAGCGGGCAGATGAGCTTGGTGTGTTTGAGAAGGGGCTGGGGAAGTGGGCAGGGACCACGCTGAGGCAGGGGAGCGGCATAATCAGTAGGGTGTTTTTAAAAGGTTACCCCACTGCTGCATGGAGAATGGATTAGATGGGAGCCAGAGTGGGCCAGCTTCCCAGGTGGGGAAGGAGAGAAGTGAACAGGTCTGAGAAGGATTCTGGAAGCACAGTCTTCGTGAGGGTTAGATACAAAGGTGAAGGGGAGAGAGAGGCAAGGGAGACTCCCAGGTTTCTGTCTGACTTAAGCAGCTGAGTAGCTAGTGGTGCCATTCACCGTGATGACAATTCAAGGGAAAGACCTGGTGTGGTTTGGGAGGGAGGCTTTGGCCTTAGTTCCTGTGCCATGCCCTAGAGGCCTCTGACAGTCAGGAGAGAACTCTGTGCTAGAGGTCGAGATGACAAATCACTGGCAGAGAGCAGGAATTGAAAGTACCGGGAAGGGCCAATGCGAGCCTGACATGGGAGCATGGGTGCAGGAGAGCTTGGTCAGTGGTCCCGTGTTTCCAGATTCTGTGCTTGGTGCTGGGGACACTAACAGTGAACCATCCGGCCTGCCTTCTGCAATATCCTCCCTGAGATAGACAAGCACTGACCCCTCCTGTCACTCACCCCCCTCCAGGGCCACCGCCACCACTGAAAACCCGCTCTGTGCTCCGAGGGGATGATGTCCTCCTGCCCTGTGACCAGCCATCCAACCTCGCGCGGGCCTTGTGGCTGCTCAACGGGAGCGTGGGCCTGAGTGATGGGCAGCATGGCTACCGCGTGGGCGTGGATGGGCTGCTGGTGACAGACATCCAGCCTGAGCACAGTGGCAACTACGGCTGCTATGCCGAGGAAAACGGCCTCCGCACCCTGCTGGCCTCCTACAGCCTCACAGTCCGGCCGGCCACTCCCGCCCCAGCTCCACAAGCCCCCGCAGTGCCCGGAGCACAGCTGGCACCTGACGTGAGGCTGCTCTATGTGCTAGCCATTGCCGCGCTCGGTGGCCTCTGCCTCATCCTCGCGTCCTCCCTCCTCTACGTGGCCTGTCTTCAGGGAGGCAGACGAGGGCGTCGAAGGAAATACTCTCTGGGTCGGGCTGGCCGGGCAGGGGGCTCTGCTGTGCAGCTGCAGACTGTTTCAGGCCAGTGTCCTGGAGAGGAAGATGAGGGTGATGATGGGGAGGGGCCCGGAGGACTGGACGGTGGCTGCCTCCAAATCATCCCTGGGGAGGGTGCCCCGGCCCCGCCGCCTCCGCCGCCCCCACCCCCGCCAGCTGAGCTGACCAACGGGCTGGCGGCCCTGCCCAGCCGGCTGCGCAGGATGAACGGCAACAGCTACGTGCTCCTGAGGCAGAGCAACAATGGAGCGCCGGCGGGCCCCTGCTCGTTCGCCGAGGAGCTCAGCCGCATCCTGGAGAAGAGGAAACACACGCAGCTCGTGGAGCACCTGGATGAGAGCTCTGTGTGAGCCCAGCCTCCTCGGACAAATGCTCTGCCAAGCCAGCCTGTCTGCCCCGGGCTGGGCTGCTGCTTCCCCAACACAGCCACTCTACCTTCACCCGCCCAACTCCAGACCCTTCCCCCAACTTTTTGATGTCCCTGTAGGGCTGGCAGAATCAGGCCCAGCCAGAGCCCCCTCCTCAGTCTCCACAGACCCATCTGTGAGCAGCCCAGGCCAACCGGTGCTCCTCAGAGGTGAGTACTTCCTCAGGACTGGTCTTCTGTAGACCCAGTTCCAGTTCCTGTTCCCTTAACCAAGCACTTGGGAGGAGAGGATGCCATCCTCCTGCCCCCATCTGTCTGCTCAAACACTTCCTTTCTCCCAGGCAGGGCTCTGCAGGTCCAGATGACCTCAATGTCACCATCCTCTGCATGGCCCTATGTGCTGGACAGTCCTGAAACCAGACAAGACTTCTGCTAGCCACCAGAGCCACCTGAGCCCTGCGTACGTTCACATGTGCACATGGATGAATGTCAGTCAGCTGGGCTGCAGGGCCCCCACCCCCATCTCCTGGTGCATTCTTGTGTTTCATCTCTCCTGGACTTTGGGTCCCATCCTATCTAGTCCTCTCCCCTAGTTCTAGCCTCACGTGCTGACCTCTTTGGCAAGAGCTTGGGAACAGGCCAGTCTGGGGAGGTAAGACTGTGTCATTCTCCTCTTCTTCCTTATTGTGCAGCCCTCGTGAGTCAGCCTCCCCACCCCATTGGTCACTCTCAAGAGTGACAGAGCCCCAGGCATTTCCCTTCACGCACATGTGCTTACATTTCCACGTGCATTTCTGAGCCTCCCTTTGCTGCCTCGGACCTGCGTTTGCTGGGTTTGGTCCGTGGACATTTCAGAGGGAGAGCCCTCTCCCGTTCAGCTGTCCTCTCAGACATTTCCCTAGGACGGGTGACAACACTGCAATGAGCCAGCCTCCCTTTTGGGGACCAAGCATTTGCTACCCCTAGACCAGAGCAGGGGAAGGAGATCTGATGTCTCACCTGGCACATGAAGCCCGTTCTTGGAACTATGCAAAGGGCAGAGACTGGGAGTTTGGATGCTTGGCTCCCATCCCTGTCCTACCTCACCGGGGCACTTTCAGGGTCCAGGGGCCTCTGAAGTCTCCAGGCCCACATGGGACAATCAAATCCTGACTGAGCTCCCCCATTCCCCTTGGGTGAGGATGACTGTTATTTTTGTAGCTGAGAACGTGGAATCTCCACGGATTTTTACTGCCCCTCACCCAACCTCTCCCACCTCCACCCCACAATGAATGTATTTATTGTGAGAACGGCGCTACTTCTTTAGGAATGCCCCCACTCACCACCCAGGTGGGCAGAACAGGCATGTGACAGAGTGGGGAGCCTGGGCTCAGCTCCTCCCCCTCCTGTTGGTTAATAAATACCCTCTCTCCCCCACAGCTATGTGTGTTCCACTTGGTCTAGACTGGCTTTCCCTGATCACCAGGGGGCAGGCTTCTGAGCCTACCGAAGCAGCACTGCAGGGTTGGCTCTGCTCCCCATAAAACCATTTGCAGAGAAAACTGGGATCCTCAGCTTCCATCTGGCTGCCCTGGGCAGGTATATAGGCCTTTATAAGGCTCCCACTACTCACTGGTCATGGTGATAGGGCATGACAAACAAAATTACAACTGTTCAAGAATTCATACAAAGGTTTCTAGGTTTCTACCTCCTGGCTCTCTTCCTCACCATTCCTCCCCCTTGTTTTAGCTAAGCCTAGAAGATGCTCCCTGTTTATCAGTTCTCTTGCTCATCCACAAGAAGCTTTTCGGTACCTCCCCTCCCCCACCAAGGGACACCATGACTTCCTTTCTGCTGCGGGGCCTGTCTTGCGGAATAGTTAGGACCAGGGCAAGCTTGTTACCAGGGATCTGGCCTGAGAATCACTCTCCAAGGGTCAGGACTAGATTAATCACATGGCCTTTGATACTAACCATACTGAAGGGTTATATGTTCCGCTTCTGGTTTTAGGATAATGAAAAATGAGGTGATATTTAAAATCTACACATGTTTTGAAGACCTCAAGTGTAACCTTGAGCAAATTTATTCACCTCAGTTTTCTAATCTAAACATTCACACGGATATAAAGTGGTTATCCTAATGCCAGCTGCACAGCAGAGTATAAGATGCTAGCTCTGTAGCTCAATGGCTGCAGGCCTAGGACACTGTGGATTCTTCAGACGCCAATCTTGAAACTGCTGGCCAGGATTTGAGATCATTATCATCAATGTGGGTTTCAGAAATAAATGCCTCTAATATCCTTGAAGAGTCAAGTTTCAGGGATGTCAAATGGGGAAGAATTGGGAGACTGACAAAGTCACTGCCCCTCCTCCTGAGCAACGAAAAGACGGTTCTTCTTTATCTCAAGCAAAAGCTTTGGCGTCAATTTCCCTTTTGGTGGGCTCCATCTGCCTGTGTGGGCTTGGAATCCCCTGAACCGAAAGAGGAAGAACCACCTCCCCTGGAGTAGGAGTCCAAAGCCTGGGACTGGAGTTGGTGGGGCAACTCTTCATGGCACTTGTGTCTGGGCTAGGGCAGCATCTTGGACCTCTCGCGGGCGCAGCCCACCCAACGTTGTCGGTTTGTTGGTGAAGGGATGCCACTGGCCCTGGATGCTAGGGCTGTCCGTGTGGAAGGGCTTGCGGATGCGGATCACTTCCAAGCCCGACTGGTCCGCCAGCTTCTGCACCAGGGTCGCAATCTCCTCGACTGACTTGCAGTGGATGCTCTCCTCGCGCACTGCCCCGTTAACTGGACGAGGGAGGGGGTGGGGGGAGAGGAAGCGGATGGACCAGGGGTCAGACCAGGGGAAGGCGAGCCCGGCCCAGCATCCCCCCCGCCCCACCATGCCGCCCTCCAGCCTCGCCCAGACCCACTCACGGTATTCGGCCACTACTCTGGGCACACAGCACGGCCGCGAGTTCACGTATATTACGACCCCTGGGTTCCGTCGGGCGAAGTCGGCCACCTCCCGTTCCACGAACTCCCTGAGGAAGCCGAGAAGAGTAAGCACAGCGACCTCTGACCCAGGGCCACCTCAGCCCGGAGAGCACCCCGCGCCCTTCGCCCGGCTCACCTGGCGCCGCGAGACGACGGCGCGTCGCGGCTGAGGCTAAAGCTGAGACGCTGCAGCTGCTGCACGTAGCGACCCAGCCCGTTGTGGAGGACACTGGCCAGGAAGCGGCTCGGAGTCCCGCGCGCCGTCATGGCCGCAGCGCCCAGGTAGCTCGGGCCAGCCTGACGGGGCGGGACGAACGCAGAAGCTTCCGGTTCCGGGAACACCCGCGCCCGGGAGTTTTGCTTCCCCGGTCAAGGCGAGAGGCGCGCCAGTGACCCACGTTGCGGGCGAGAGGGGCTAGAGGAGGGTAGGGACGCGCGGTCAGGGTCGCGAGCTGCTCAGCTTGTCAGTAGAGCCAAGGGAGGACACGGGCGCGGGGATGAGGTGAGCGCGGGGACTGGCGGGAGCCGCCCGGTGGCGCTCTAGTCGTGGCGAGTCCCCTTTGAGGGAAGGAGCGGTGAAGAGGGCCTCCATCTGGGGGCTAGCGCGTTGGGGCCAGGAACGACGCAGGCGGCGGGAGAGATGGGGACGACGAGGAGGTCCCCCGGCCGGGCGGGAGGGGTAAAGAGATGATCTAGAGAAAGCATACTGGTGAGGGGCAGTGTGGAGGGTCGTAGAGGTGAGGCGGTGGCTGTACAGGGCCATAGAGGCAGAGAGCCAGATAGAGGCACACGGGCGTGAAAGATGGGCATAGATGTGAAATAGCAGTGCGCCGGCGCTGAAGAGGATTCAGGGAGATGTTTATAAGGGACCAGTTGGAAGAAAAAAGCCACCGAAAGTGGGTTCTGTAGAGTGCTGTGCAGAGGATCCCTAGGGTCTGACCTAGTGAGGGCACCCAAACCAGGAACGGAAAGCATTTCAATTAGTGACTTCCTCGATTGGACTAGGAATGTGGGTTCTCCTTAGAGGTGGGTACCCCCTCCGTATCCTGCTGCCTCTGCATGGGGAGTGGATGGGTCGGAGGGGCCTGCCCAGAAGCTTGGTCCCAGGCCCTCCTCGCAGACGGTACAGGAAGGAGGCTCTCCCAGCCTTGGAGGTACCAGTGTTGCCTGTAACTGCAACTGAAATCCGCCAGTATTTGCGGGCACATGGGATCCCCTTCCAGGATGGCCACAGCTGCCTGCGGGCACCAAGCCCCTTTGTGAAGGCCTGGCAGCTCAAGGACCAGACTGGTGCTCCTGCTTCCTTCAGCCTTTTCATTGACAAGACCACAGGTCGCTTTCTCTGCATGACCAGCCTAGCAGAGGGGAGCTGGGAAGACTTCCAGGCCAGTGTGGAGGGGAGAGGGGAAGGGGCCAGAGAGGGGGTCATGCTTGGTGAGGCCCCAGAAGCTGAGGACATTGAGGAAGTCCGGAGGATCTGGGACCGAGCCATACCTCTCTGGGAGCTGCCTGAACCAGAGGAGGCCCAGCTGGCTCGTGTGATGTTTGGCCTTACCAAAGTGACAGATGACACACTCAGGCGTTTCGGTGTGCGGTATTTGCGGCCTGCTCGCAGCCTTGTCTTCCCTTGGCTCTCCCCTGGAGGTTTGGGATTACGAGGTCTGAAGCTACTGAGTGCTGAAGGCCGGGGAGATGAAGTGCACTATAAGGAAACCACCATTCCCCGGCCTGGTGTCTACCACAATCTGTTTGGATTACCACTGATCAGTCGGCGAGATGTTGAAGTGGTACTGACCAGTCGAGAGCTGGACAGCCTGGCCTTGAACCAATCCACAGGACTGCCCACCCTTGCCCTACCCCGAGGAACGGCCTGTTTACCCCCTGCCTTGCTCCCTTACCTCGAACAGTTTCGACGTATTGTGCTTTGGCTGGGAGATGACCTTCGGTCCTGGGAAGCTGCCAAGTTGTTTGCCCGAAAACTGAATCCCAAGCGATGCTCCTTGGTGCGGCCTGGGGACCAGCAGCCCCGTCCTCTGGAGGCCCTGAACCGAGGCTTAAATCTTTCTCGTATTCTGCGTACTGCCCTGCCCGCCTGGCACAAGTCTATCGTGTCTTTCCGGCAGCTTCGGGAGGAGGTGCTAGGAGAACTGTCAAATGTGGAGCAGGCAGCTGGCATCCGCTGGAACCGCTTCCCAGACCTCAATCGTCTCTTGAAGGGACATCGGAAGGGCGAGCTGACAGTCTTCACAGGTGAGCCCTTGGGAAATCACTACTTGGGGTAAGAGGCAAAGGATCAGGTGACAAAAGCATGTGGGTTTGGGCCATGGCAAATGTTAAAGAGGAGGTTTCTCCCAACTTTGAAGCCCTTGCTCCAGGTCTTGGTTTTAAGGGTAGAACTTTCCTCCTTCACCCAGGTCTGTGTTCAACCCCCCTGCAGGGCCAACAGGCAGTGGAAAGACAACGTTCATCAGTGAGTATGCCCTGGATTTGTGTACCCAGGGGGTAAACACTCTCTGGGGTAGCTTTGAGATCAGCAACGTGAGACTAGCCCGGGTCATGCTGACACAGTTCGCTGTGGGGAGGCTAGAAGAGCAATTGGACAAATACGACGAGTGGGCCGACCGCTTTGAGGACCTGCCTCTCTATTTCATGACTTTCCATGGGCAACAGAGCATCAGGTGAGATTCCGAGGCTTAGGGTTTTCAAAGAATGGGAGGGCAGGAGGACAGATCCCCAACAGAATTTTCAGGAATTCTGGCTTTTCTGCTGGGATGGTTTAGAGAGCCTGCTTGTAATTGACTCTTGAATTCATTGCCTCCTCCTCTTCCCAGGACTGTAATAGACACAATGCAACATGCAGTATACGTCTATGACATTTGTCATGTGGTCATCGACAATCTGCAGTTCATGATGGGGCATGAGCAGCTGTCCACAGACAGGTGACATCCTCTTGTCTCACTGGAACCCACTTGAACACACATGTCTTCTCAGGCAGTTGCCCCCTAGGCACACACACTGTACTCTCCTGTTTTCTGACGTGTGTTTGTACACACCACCCCATGTGTATTTCTGTCTTCATAGAGGTGTGGGTTGTGGCAGTGGGAAGTATGGATAGGGATCTAAGTGTGAGTCCTTGGGTAGAGTGGGGTGGGGTGGTTTGTGGGGAGATGTGAATGAATCAAGAGTATGCGTATGTTCTCGTCCCTCTGTTTGTGTCTGATAATGTCTTTATTGGGATTGGGGCAGGATTGCGGCTCAAGACTACATCGTTGGGGCCTTTCGAAAGTTTGCAACAGACAATAGCTGCCATGTGACACTGGTCATTCATCCCCGGAAGGAGGATGATGATAAGGAACTACAGACAGCATCGATTTTTGGTTCAGCCAAAGTAAGTGGCCTTTAGAGAAGCCCAAGCTTTGGAGAGTAGAGGGGACAAGTGTGATCAGGAATGGCCCTCATTCAGCCTTAAATCATCTTGCCTGTCCACCTGGAAGAGGCAGGAGACAGCTGCCTCTGGGGCCATGACATGAGGAACACATGTGCTAGGAATATAAAGGCTGATAATAGTTGGTCCTTTGCCCCCCTTACCCCCACGATCTCACATCATCCGGTGGGGAAAATAGACAGTGATTGTAACTCAGTATGATAAAAGCTACGATAGGCAACACAGGTATTTGGGGAGCAACAAGACATCTGAGTCAGCCTGGGACATCTAGGGGGACTTCCTTGCCCATTGGGGAGGGGAGGCGTCGACAGAGGTTGGGTCGAGTTCTGGCAGACAGTAAGTGTTAAATAATCGAATAAATGGGAGGGCCTTCTGGGCAGCAGGACCAGCCCCATCCTGGAGCTTCTGGGGATATGCTGAGTACCTGTTGCATGCTAGGCCTGGGCTGGGCACAGGGAATCCAGGGTGAGGAGCACAAACTGTGCCACAAGGGAACAAACATGGAGCTAGGCAAGAGAGGGACACAGAAGTGCAAAGATAGTCGTTCTTTATTTATGAGGATCAAGAATGGTCTCTGATGAAGTGTGACCTTTAGACCGAGTCCTAAATGAATGATAAGAAGCTGGGGTTGAGTAGGGTGGTGAGCTGTGGAGGAGAAGTGTCACAGGCAGAGGTAACAGCATGTACAGAATCCAGGGCAGTGAGGTAGTCAAGGAACTGAAAGCACGCAAGTGCCCCATCATCATGATCAGTAGTTCAGGGAGATTTGCCATTCTTCCCTGGATCTTCAGCCTTCCTTTCTCCTTCTCATATGTCTTCTCACTGTTCCTTCCTCCTTCTGCCCCCATCCCCCAGGCAAGCCAGGAAGCAGACAACGTTCTGATTCTACAGGACAGGAAGCTGGTAACTGGTCCAGGGAAACGGTATCTGCAGGTGTCCAAGAACCGCTTTGATGGAGAAGTAGGTGTCTTCCCACTGGAATTCAACAAGAGCTCCCTTACCTTCTCCATACCACCAAAGAGCAAGGCTCGGCTCAAGAAGGTCAAGGATGACAATGGGCTGGTGACCAAAAAGCCTTCTTCTGGCAAAAAGGGGGCTGTGCCCCAGAACTCTGAGACTTGCTTGGATCAGGCCCACCACCCCTACCAGCCAAACCCCTCCAAGCCCTCAAGGTGAAGGCAGATCTGGACCCTGAAATGAGCCTGACAGGACAAGCTGGGACATGGACTTTCTTAGCCTTCTGCCAAGGCTACCTCTGTCCTGTGGTCCTAAGTTAGGGACCCTCCTCAGTCAGAGGGGCCTAACCTAGGGCAGAATCCTATACTGAAAGAATTCCATTTAGCAAATATTTGAGAACCTCCTGTGTGCCAGGCTTTGTTCTAGGTCCCAGGAATAGAGCACTGACAAGAGAGATGAGGTCCCTGCTTCCCTAGAACCTGCAGTCTGGTAAGGGAGGCAAGAAAAATAATGAACAAACACAAAACATAATTTTAGACAGTGAGATATACTATGAAGAAAAAACAATAATGCAGTAATGCTTACAAGGATAGTTTAAGGTCTGGACAGGTATGTCTAAGCAGAGGGCACTGGAGATGGGGCCTAAAGAACTAGGATTGAGCCATGTGAACATCGGTGAAAGAGGATTCCAAGCAGAGGGAAAATGAGACACAGAAGCCCTGAGGTGGGAATGAGCAAATTGAGTTCAAAGCACTGGGTTCAGGCCCCCTGAACCTGGAAGGGAACAGAGGACTTCTTGCCAAAACTCCAGCCTAGGTTTCTGGAGCCACAGGGTGACACCATGGGTATCAGACTCCTCTGCTGCCCACTCTAGACCCTGCCATGAGCTGGCACTTGCTGCCACTGGATCCTTGGTGCTTGGCCCTGTAATATCAGGGCCCCAACGGTGGAAGCTGGCCAGAGAAGAAAGCTGTGAGCCCAGAGTGCCTGCCACGTGGACACTGGTTCCACGTTATGCTGCCTCAGACCACTGGAGTGGACACAGTCATGACTTTTTGTAGAGCCTTTTCTAGTTTTACTGAAAAAAATTTTCCATTGCCTTTGTTTCTGTGTTTTTTCTTATTTGTCCACCAGGTGTCTCCCCAGTCTATAACTGGATTTTCCTCTTGATTTGAATTTGGAGTCTTTGAGCTGTGCACTCCCAAGGAAGCAGGGGCATTAAAGGGCCTTGACCTACACATCCCTTTATGCCTCTTCTTGGCTTAGGGATGACAGGATGGTGCCTCTTTATCCCTGTCTTCCCTGAGGATCTCCGTGTGATCCCTGGCAGAGGTGTGGGTCACTGGGCCACATGCCTAGGCCCTGCCTGACCAGCTGTCCCTAGATGATAGGAGCCACTCACCGACCTCTCAATGTGGACTCATGCTCAGTGTCTTCTTATCTGTCTCCCCATCCAGTTCCCTCGTCCTTGTACACTCAGTGTTTCTCTTATGTTCATATGTGTCAGAACTCCTGGGATTCTTTAAAAATGCAGAACCTAGGGCTTACTCTCTCCCCAATAAACACACAGACGTTTCTAATTCTGGAGGAAAGGTATAGGATTCCTCATTTTTAACAAATACTGAAGGAAATAGCAAAGTTAGAGACCTTGTCAGAAATAGTCCTAAATGAGGGCACTTACCCATCTCACTTCCTCTGATATCCTAAAGTCCCATTTTCCCTTTAGATTTGGATGCAAGAATAGTCTGAATGCAAGATGTTCTGAGGGGGTTGGGTCCCTTGTAAGGGTGGGCAGAAGTTTCCTGCTCCCTTGAAGCCTTATCAAGTTCCTCCAGTCCCCCTAAGGGGGCTGCTTCTGGGGCCCTGTGGAAGGCTATGGGGTCTCTGGTCTGTTGTGTGTGAGAACTGTGGCTACAACTGTCTCCTGAAACAGACCCTGGAACAAAGCTGTTCTCTGGGGAAGAACCTACGGGGGAGGTAGGGAGGGGGTAGCTCCTCCAGGGCCTCCCTTCTTGGGGGTCTCTCCCAGACTGGCTGGAGCCAGGCCTCCTAATCCCGCAGTAATCATTCCCAGCCGCCGGCTGGTCTATGCCTCATCCAGGGTCTGTAACACTGAATGCCAACCATGCCTTCCATATGTACACCACCAGGTCATTCCTACCTCTTAAGGATGCTGGTCTCCTGGGAACGCCTGGTGTGTTCTCTCTCAGGCAATCCTTTAGGGATTTCCATTAGGGGACCTTTGAGGTCTCTCTGAATTGGGGATAGAGGGATAGAGACACACTTGCCTGTCTTGCCCTACCCTCCTGGAAAGACTCCCCACACACAGCACAAACTAGAATGATGGGAGGGGAAGTTAATGCTCCCCCAGCCCCACCCCCATACAAATGCATTCCATTGCACACCTGTCTTAAACTCCTCACATAAAATTAGCCCAAAGTATGTTCAGGAGTCCCTGGAGCCTAGAAAGCAGTGGGGGATCCCTGGGTGCTGTGTAAAGTCCCTGGGAGCCACTGTCCCTGTACCAAACCAGGGTGGATTGAGGCAAATTACCTGGGCTCAGCCTATATCCAACTGGATATTAAGAATCTCCCTGAGGGGGCGCCTGGGTGGCACAGCGGTTAAGCGTCTGCCTTCGGCTCAGGGCGTGATCCCGGCGTTATGGGATCGAGCCCCACGTCAGGCTCCTCCACTATGAGCCTGCTTCTTCCTCTCCCACTCCCCCTGCTTGTGTTCCCTCTCTCGCTGGCTGTCTCTATCTCTTTCAAATAAATAAATAAAATCTTTAAAAAAAAAAAAAAAAAAAAGAATCTCCCTGAGAGTTCAGGGAGGGCCTGGCCAAGCAGGGTCCAGCTGAATCTGCAAGCCCTGTCCTCGGATTTACTGTCATATTTGTCTGTGAAGGGGCGTCTTTTGTCCTCCAGTAGATTCTTTACTACAGGTGGGTTTTAGAAGAGACTAAATTCACTGGACTCCTGCTGCGCAATTACTCAGGCTGCAAGTATGGCCCAGATACCTGTAGATACCACAGTCTGTGCCTTCCCGCAGGCTGCCTTGGGGGCCACGGAGGGAACCCTAGGTGCCTCCCACCATACAGGGCAACTTCCTGTTTGCGCCTGTGGGTGGAACTTGATGAGTAGAAGGGAAGCCTGGCTATGCTCTGTGGGGGGCCAGAACTGGCAAATAGGCTCACCTGGGCAGACACCTACTCCCGCGGCGAGGGGAGGTGCTGGTTCTGCAAGGGCAGTTCCGACCGACCGGAGGGTGGGGCGGGGTCTGTTTTGGTGAAACCCGAGCCGTCTTTGTCTGCTTCCTAGGGGTTTTCCTTGTTCCTGGGGAATGAGTCGAGAGTGGACCCGGTTTGGCTCCCTACAGGGCAGGGCAGGTGGCAGTAAAGCCCTATCACCAACTTGGTTAGGGCGGCCAGGTAGTTTAGTTCTCGGTCACGTGCAGCTCGTCCCTTCCCCAGGTCGAAAACCAAATCCAGAAAGCTGTGAAATCGGAGGCCAAAGGGACAGACTCAGGCCACCGTCGAGCTACCGCTGGGCTGGGTACCGGGTCGGCTGTTGACGGGGGGCTGGGCAGACCACTCCCCTCCCTGGGTCGGGGGCGCGGCTTCAGCCGCCCCGCCCCGCTCCACCAGGCCGGGCCAGGCGGGCGCCGGGAGTCCGGAGCCCGGAGCTGGCTGGGAGCCGCAGATCTGCGGCGAGGAGGTGCTCGCGCTGGAGCAGGAGCTGGGCGGGAGCTGGAGCAGCGGCGCAGGTGGCGCTGGGTGAGTGGGGGGGCCGTGGAGGTGTCGGAACTCCAGCCTCCCGCACATCCCGGCTCCGGAGCGAACTTTCCCGGTCTGGGGAAGCCGGGGTTTGGAGTGAGGAGAGGGTCCCACTCTGGGGTGGGGGTGGGGGTGCAGGCGAGGAGCCTGAACTGGGAACGGACTCGGAAACTCACACCGACGGGTCCACACACGCGCGCACACAGACCCACGCACTTGGGACACAGGAACACACGTGCACTCAGGAAAGGACGCGCCCAGTGGGTTACCCTTGCAGTCCCTGGAACAGCGCCACGGGCCCACACGGACCCCCAGCAGACAGGGTGCTCTGCTGTCGCGTACTTGACGGGGGTGGGAGAAAAGGGCTGCCCGGTGACCGCCGACGGGGGCGGGCCGGGTGGGACACCTCCGGAGGTTCCTGCTTCCTGGCCGCCCACAGGTGAAGACTAAGACGTAAACAGGCGCCGAGCACGTGATCGCTTCGCAGACAAGTGGGCTGTGCTCCCCCACCCCCGCATCAGGGCAAGGACCTGCCTCCCCAGTCCTGGGCAAGGCTGCCAGGTCTCCAGTCGGGCTGTGTTCCCTTCTCCGCCTCAAGAAATGTTAAGCCTTCCCCCAGAAATGGGAGCACAACGCCCCCTGGAGTCCGGGTAGCGCAGGACCGAAGACTGTCGGGCCCGGTGGGGTTACCTGGGCTCCTCTCCTTCCTTCAGGTGAACACGTTCATGGTATCCTCATCCCTGGAGGTATCGGAGGAGGGCGCTCTTTTTGATGGCCATGTACTGCAGCCCCCGTCCCATACCTCCAGTCTGGGAAGCCTGAGCACCGGTGGGCCCCTTTCCTACCACCACCCCTCCTTGCAGAACTGGGAGCTCCTCCCCTCACTGTGGGAGCAGAAAGCCCACTCGTGCAAGAGTGGAAGCCCTCCATTCCCAGGGAATGCATGAGGGTAAATGTCCCCTCAATACGGGAGTGGGCCTATCTCCCTTCCCTAGAAGGGAAGATGAGCCCCCTCCCCCAGGGAGTGGGGGAGTGGGCAGCGGCCCTCTGCCTCCCTCTCTGCCCCACCCTCCACCCCTACACACATGCTGAGCCCAGCTGCTGCCTGAGCTTCTGGGCTGGCTGCCAGAAAGGGGAGGAGGCTCCTGGTGCCCCAAGAGGCTGGGATCAGGGCAAGGCCAGAGGAGGGGGTCTCTATAGGGAGGGGGGCTCAGTCTGTTCTTGTGAGGATCGGGGTCTGGGGTGAGCCTGAGGGTAGCTGGGCTATGTCTCCCTTTCCAGGGAAAAAGAAAGAAAAACAACCCTTTCCATAGAGCTAAAAATAGAGCTGAGAGCCGGCCAGGGCTGTGGCCTGGAAGGGGGGGATGCTCCTTCCTGGGGCAGAGGAGCTCTGGCAGGCCTTGGCCTTGGGGGTGGGGATGCAAGTAGGGGGTGGGAGGCGGTCCTTGCCCAGGGGTGTGGGCATCAGCTGACCTGACTGGGGCACCGAGACCCCTCGGGGAAAGTCTGTGTGGTAGAATGTTTGTGAAACACCACGTGTATGTGTAAGTTATCTGTCTGACTGAATGAGACCACCAATGTGTGAAAGATGCTTAGGAGATGAAGCCCATTTAAGATTGTTACTCGGTAGGAAGGACTCTGAGTCGATGTGAAAGACTGTGCACAACAAGGTGTGTGACACCCAGTATGTCTGTGTGTGCGTTGGCCTGAAAGATTATGGAAAGAAGGAACGTGGAACCACGTGATGGATGAGACTGTGTGATTGTGGCTACGTGGGACTGAGTGTGGGAAAGGTCGTGTGGGTGTTACGAAGATTGTGTTGTTTGCGAGAGGGTGAGAATATCTGTGACCCTGAGAAGACAGAGGAGTGTTGTCAGCTGTGAGGCTGGTGTAGGTTCGGACTGTAGGTTTGGACCTCACCCCANGGGGGCCCCGCGGGGGGGGGGGGGGGGGGGGGGGGGGGGGGGGTAGCTGCAAGGGCTGCCTCTATCCCAGCAATGACCTCTCCCTGAACAAATGATTCTGAAGGAAAGCAGGGGAGCAGACAGCCGCGCCCGGGGCAGGCCTGGGCTCGCGGGGTCGAGAGGGTACGGAGCTGGGGAGCCGGGTACGGGCCCCCAAGGTTGAGGGGGTGACGGTGTATTCTCTGAATATGTCGCCAGGTGGCGCCACTTCCGCAAGTCCGAATATGCCTCCATCAACCGCTGGGTCGGGGGGAGGGCGGGCAGGCACGGCCCGAGCCTGGGTCCCGGACCTTTCCTGGGGAGCAGGGGCTCGGCAGCCGGGGAGGGTGAGGGGGTAGCTGACCCTCGGCGCCCCGCTCTGGACTCCGAAGCCGGAGAGTGTGTCTTGCGGGGCAGGCTTCGACCGGAGGAGCGGAGGGGGAAGGGCGGCCGCCCTGGCGCCTGGCCCTTTGTGCTCGAACAATGACCAGCTGCCGCTGGCCCCCGGGCCCGGGTAGGGGTAGAGGGTGACCCGCCGCCGCCGCAGCCGAGTCCCGAGCCGACCGGCCTTCGGGGCGGTGGGGGGGG